>NC_067141.1:69334047-69441547 GCF_903995435.1 Acomys russatus
GAATAGGCTGATGATGCTCCGGCTGCAGTCCAGTCTCCAGAGCAATGAGAAATGCTCTTGTCCTGTTGCTTCTCTTAGTAAAAAGGTTTTTTTAGGAATCGCTCCTCCTTCTCCTTGCGATCTTGTCATTTTGCTCTGTAGATTTCTGTAAACCCATGCTAATCACCTGCTGTTCTTCCCAATGATGTCCTAAACACTATTAAAATAAACCCACCTCCAGCCCTGAGCCTGCTAATCGTCCTCCTACCTCATCACATGTCTGACAGCCAAGTTCTTCTGCAGGATTTCTGCCCTTCTGGTGAGTGTGAGCGGGTGTGTGCACCTTCGTGTATATTTCCCTCTAAAGATGTTTCACAGGTTGATTTGAAAGAGGGTAACTGTCCACATCTACGGTGTGTATATCGTAAAGGAGAGCCACCACAAGCATTCCTACACTCACTCTGCACAGGAAGCAACCCTTCCAATGGCAAGCACATGGAAACCATAGCTGATTAAAAGATGCATTTTTACGTGGGAGCAAGGGGTCCCTAAATGGGGTGCAAATCTAGGTTACATTACTGAGAAGCTGTGGGTGGTGCAGCTGACAGGAGTCAGAGCCAGACTTGTGGGGGAGTGGAAGACACACAGGGCTGCCAGCCCGATGACATCATTCCTCTCTTTCTGTCTTTTCTTTCTTATTTATTCCCAAGGCAATAGCTGCTGATTTCAGTTGTCAATTATAGTAGCTCTTTATCTGTTTGTCCTCCCCTAAATCATGCATCAGGGACTTTGCTATTATTGCCTTTTCTTAAAGCCAGAGTCACAGTTTTTCTGTCCTCAACTCACAGGCACCAAGACCTGCTATCTGGTCATGATTCCGCCCCTGACAGGAGAGGGAGATTTTCACCTATGTCTCCTTGCTTTACAGGTAGATTACTGGTAGATTACCACAGCCCTTCATGATTCCAGGTGTTGTCGATTATTCACATCACCTGTTACAAGTGACAAGGACTCATTCTAATGTCTTTCAGAAAGAAAGAAGTGATTCCGACTGGTTAGCATCCTGTGTCACTTGAGAACATGACGTTTCAGTAATTTCTATAATGGCCTCTGTACTATCCTCTCTACTTCCAGAGTCACATTTTGATATAGTATCTTGCTAACAGCATTTGTAAAATCATTCAATAGCACACCACGTCCTTCAAGACAGACTTTCCATCATACTATTAGGTTGGGGCAAATGTAATTGAAAGCTTAGACTGTGAGTTTTAAATGATCATAACTAGGCTCAAAGCTATCTTTCCTAATCAAAAACCTTTAGAATCAATGTAGTTTCACCAACAAGATATGTTTGTCTGTCCCTGCAGCATCAAAATCTGTGATTCAGGACACAATGGACTCTAGAAAATGAATTTGTATCTGCTAGATGTGAACGTGTTTTCCCACCCCCAAGCCCTCCACAAATTCTTGCCAAGGTGCTTAAATAAACAGCAGTAAGTTGGTGAATATGGTGAATGAGGCAAAACTTCTCCATCGGATTCATTCAAGTTTTGAAGCACTGGTTGAGTGATATGTGGTTGGATGTTGTCATGGAGGCAACTACCTCCTTTTTTAAAAGAGCTGTGATGGTTGCAGGCATTACAATGTTTGGTGCACCTCATCTATTTTCTGTGCATACTTCTCGGACATAAAGACTTTGATGAAATTCTTACAGTTGTAGTAGGTCAGATCACCAGTTACCAAGCCATTTTAGGGGATGCAAGTTTGATTTTGGGGGGTGCTTTGGAGATTCTTCTGAGACTAACATTTTTTTTTTTTTTTTCTGAGACAGAGTTTCTTTCTGTGTAGCCTTGGCTGTCCTGGACTTGCTTTGTAGACCAGGCTGGTCTTGAACTTACAAAGATCGGCCTGCCTCTGCTTCCCGTGTTGGGATTACAGGCATGTGCCACCACTCTTGGCTCTGAGACTAACTATTGAGCTGGTCATTGCCATTTGTCACACACAACCCACTTTTCATCATATGTCTCACAATCTGATCAAGAAACTACATGTTTGGGGTTAGAGGTTAAAAGCGTACTGCTTTCCCAGATGACCCAGGTTCGGCTCCCAGCACCCATGTCAGGGGCCCATACCTCCCTGTAACTTTATAGGATCTGACATCCTCTTCTGGCATCCACAGGCACTCACATGCATGTGGCATTCTGAGTGTCTTCTGCCTGAACATACACATTAGTGAGCAGAACAAAAGGGTTTCAGGTCTAAATTTATTTTACTAGAAAAGAGTACACTTAATTAGGAAAAACTAGGAACAATGCAAAATAAAAGTAAGTACTCAAAATAACAGTATGTGTGTATGTGAGAGAGAGAGAGAAAGAGAGAAAGAGAGAGAGAGAGAGAGAGAGAGAGAGAGAGAGAGAGAGAGAGAGAGAGAGACTTTAATATTTACTCTAGCATTTTCCCCTATGAAGTGCCTAAAGGGTATAACTTACTCACACACACACATCTGTATATAAGTGAAAATGTATGCTGAAAATAATCCCAACATTAAATATTAACATCATTTAAAAAGAACTTACCTAGATGTCTATAAAGATGAGAAAAATCTGCCATTAATTAAAATACACAAGTAAAATTTGATGTTTGAGAGTTTAAAAGCTATAACATTATAAGAGAAAATAATACACCAAGCATTAAGTGATGTGTAGTTCATAATACGTGCATCAACTGCATTACTAAATCTAAAAACAACAAGAAGACATAGCAAATGTTCCGTGATTATAATTTGTAACAGCTTTATAAGTAACTTGTTTTATTGTTTGCATTTTGAAATTTCCTAACTTTCTGCTATATATGTGCATATGTATGGCTATGCAAACCTGTTTTAAAATATGCATTAGTTGTGCTCATGTGGTGAACCTTTAGGTGTTTTGTAAAAGTATCACTTGATTGTTTCAATTGTTGTCTTGGAGGATTACTGTCTCTGTCTGGTACCCTAGGCCTAGGCCTGGAAGCTTCTAGCCTCCATACACCTAACCTAGGCCTAGAATGTTTTCAGCCTCTGAGACTTACTGCTTAATGAGCTCATCCTTTCTTGTTCTTTCTGAGCTCTGGGCTGGCTGGTTCAACTCAGCTGTTCTGGCTCAAACTCTTCTCCAAGCTGATTTATTTAATCTGGCTTCTCTCTCAGGCAAGACTTGCTCTGCTTGGAGTCAAACTAACTCAACAATTTGCTTTGATCTTTAATCTGCTTCTTCTGGTTTTTCTGGCCTGTTCTGTCTTCACCTGAGTTCTGTCTCTGCAACCCATCTCTCTATTACTGTCTTGGTAAAAACTGCCTCTTCTCTCTGAAAAACTGCCTCTTAAGTAGCTTCCTTTTCCACACACTTCTTGTGAGAGTTGGGTGAATCCTATTCTGTTAAATCTTCTCTGTTTCATCACCCTTTCTGCCACTCAATTACACAACACTTTCAAACAGGGTACTTCTTTCTACAAACTAACTTCTCCTTTGCTTGTGAAAAATCCATGTACCACCTTGCCTGGACCTAAGCTTTCCTTTATGGGATACTTGCTCAATACCAGGCTGGCCTTGAATTCAGATCTGTTTGCCTCTGTTCCCTTGAATAAAGGCATGTTTATATTCCAGGCAGATCACACAGACCTAGATCTTTGGATGTGATCTTTTGCCAGAGCAGCCATGTTGTGAATTAACATTCTTCTACACTGTTTATTTCTACACAGAAACTAGGCAGTAAACTAAAAACAGGTACTAGCAGACCTGCTAAAGAAAATGATCGTGTAGGATTCTCTTTGCCCAGTTCATCCTCTGAAGTTGTATGGATCATGTCTCCTCTGCCTTTTACCTTTAAAGTCTCCAATTTCAGATGATGCTTTGGAGAGGTATAGTAGAGGGATATATGGTCAACTTAGGAGCTTATGGAAGGACAGGAAAGTGTTTGTTCTATGCTTTCAACAAGGATGTAACTGACAAGCACACGAGTAGAGAAGCCGCAGCCACACTGCTGGCAATGAACTGCCTTCCCAAATTGAGAAAAATGAGGTGCATTGTAAGTGCCAGTTGCCTTTTGTCATTTCCAAGAGCTGCAGACGATTAAATGGTACAAAATATAAGCCTACAGTCAGTTGAAGGCAGCCCTGCCGTGACTTGGCTTTGTACTGCCTCCCTACACTGAGATCCTTTTAACAATTCTACCCAGAATGCTATAAACTCATGAATATTGTTTGCTTGGGAAGATAAACTGACTCAGCAAGACTATCTCAGTAAGAAGAAAAAGTGGATATTTTGAAGGAAAGCCATAAGGAAGTCAAATGTATTTTTAATCACCTTTAAACCACATAACTACCAACAACATCCTCAGTGGGTGCAGAGATCAGATATGAGATTTCCCACTAGCTTGTGAAATTTCCTGCCTTCATTTGATGGATTTTGTCTTTGATAATTGACTGTAGATTATTGCAAACCTAGTAATGTATGTCAATGTTTGTATGCATGGGGTTGGATGGTTTGTGTACGTATTGTCATCTTTCTTAGACAAGTGATGGGTTGTGTCGTTGCCATCACTTGCCTTGTAATAACTTAGAAGCAACATTAAGTTCACCCACTGCTATTGGAATCATGGATGTAAATCCAGCCTCTTTACATTTCTCTCCAGAATAATTTCAGCATTGTTTTTTTCCTAGCAGGGAAATGCTTCATCCAATAAAGACACACTTTTAAATACTCCCAGGAGTCTCATAGTTAGGAAAAAGGTTTGTCAAATCTTTCAGATTTAGAGAAAGTTGAAAATTTATGTTTTATTAAAACAGTTTCTCAACAGCTTCATTAGTACTTAATGCTCTAAGGGTATCTGGCCAGTTCCATATCAAGATGTGTAAAAATACCCAAGAGGCTTTTTTGCTTGTTTGTTTATTTGCATATCAATGGGTCAGTTCAAGGAAAAGATAAAGCAACAAAGTCACTGAGATAAGAATGCCCGAAGTCCTCAGGAGACTGTGATGAGTGGAATTAGGCTCCTGGGCCTGGGAGCACTGCTGCTTAAACAAGAACAGTTCTATAAATCACAGAAGGACACACAACCATGGTGGGAGGGAGTTCAGTTCAACTGTGTAACTTTGGACAGTCCCAATGCCATTGTTCCATCACTATTCCACAAGAAGGGCCTGGTGAATTGTTTTCTGTTGGATGATTTGGATGTAGACTACTGATGTAGAATAAAAGAAGAGGCTGGGACTTTCTCTCTGGAGAGCTGAGCTTGCCGACTTCAAGAAGTAGCATTAAACAACTAGATTTGTTCTTAAGACAATGAGGTGATGAGAACTCAAAACCACCCACCAAAGAGAACCATTATGTGGCATGAGAAATAAAAACTTTAATCACAGGTTAATTTGAAAATAATGAAAATATGAACACCTCTGCCTAAACATGGAAGACATCACAAGTCCCTGTGTATATACAACCAATGCTTACCTTCAAATACTTTGCTAAGTCAAGAGAAAGGTTAAAATGTTAAATTAAAAAAGTAGAAAAATAACAACAGTTCAAAGAAAAGCAGGAAGACGTAAATGACAAAAGAGTCAGAATATAAAAACGAAAACAAACTTTGAGAAGAAATAAAAAAAAAAAGAAACATTAAAATGCTCAATAAATCTGAGTTATTTCTTAGAGAAACATTATTAGTAATTAATAATAAGAATTAGTATGTGGTTCTGAGAAAATAATTATTAGGACAATAAATAAAATATAGCTGACAATTTTAAAATAAAAACAAATTCCTTTTAAATGCTAATATATTTCAAAACCTAGAAGAAGTAACTTTTCTAATAAAATAGATATTAAAATAAAAAGAAAACAATTGCTTCATATTTAAAGTAAGAAACATTAAATCTTACCAGAATTGTAGAGCCAGAGTATGAAATATAATAAGGGAATTATTTACCTCTTTATCTTTTCCTCATTAAAAAGCTAAAAGTTTATGACATGCATTTTGTTGGTGACTTAAATTGCTTATAAAAGTACAAACATATGCATGAAAATATATATGATCTTTTCATCCCAGTTCATTTTGCATTTAAAAGTCATTTCTTCCTGAGAGAGGCGTGCATGTGCAAACAAGCTGGGGTTATTCAGGCTTCTCTGGTCCTTTCTTCCTCCCTCTGTAAGACAGTTGCTTGGTGTATGTGTGCATCTGTGCATCTTCTGGAAAGATGAATTATGTCAGATGCCTGATACCTCCATCAACCACTGAAGGATGGTGTTTTTGAGCTACAAGTCTCTCAAATGCTTTAAAACAATCTCACAATTTACTACCAGGCTCTCTTAAGACTGAGGACCAACTCTTTGTACTATGTCTGAGATAATAGCTAACTCAATCTCTATTCTCTTATGACCAAAACCTCATCTATCTCATATATCATTGGAAAGTTACAGTAATAGGTGACTAGGTTGAAATACAAACATGAGAGTCCCTGAATGCCAATATAATGTGGACTGTCCTGTCTCTGGTTAACAAACATCCTGGGGAAGGGTTGAGTGTGCACTTGAGAGTGTGCCAAGGAATTACCTTGACATAATATGAAAGGGTCACCCTGAAGAAAGACACCTTAAAAATCATCCAGACCCTCCCAAAAGCTACTTCATAGTCTCTTAAAAATGTTTAAAAGATTATTTCATTATCTCTCCAAGCTAAGAGACTGACTGACAAGAATGAAAAAGAACAGTACCTACAGATGCTGCCAAGTGTGTGTGGCAACAAGCATTTGGGTGACTTGCCGGCTTTGTGTTTAGGCCAACTATCTGGAAAGTAACCGTGCAGAGAATTTTGTTTGCATCGTTATTAAATGTACAAAATGTTTCCCAGCAGTGACCTTGCTAAACTTTCCCAGCAGTGACCTTCTTTTATTTTTTATTTTTAGAAATGTTTCTATTTTAGAGTTTTAATACAATTACCTCATTTCTCCCTTGCCTTTCCTCTCTCCAAACCCTCCCATGTACTTCTTCTTGTTTTCTTTCAAATTCATGACCTTTGCTTTTATTGATTATTATTGCATGCACACACACACACACATACACACACAAATATATAATCTTAATATTCATATATATGAATATATAACCTTCCCACTCTACATGTTATTTGTATGTATGTTTTTAGGGCCAACCAGTCACCATTGGATAGCCAATTGGAGTGCTCTTCCCAGGGGAAAACTATCCAACTCCTTAGTTTTTGATAAGGTTGCTGACTCTATCCACTTGGTTATGTCTGTTGTTGTGGTCTTTGTTGAGCTCATGACTAGGCAGTCACATTGCTAAGACTTTATGGATATAGTTTCTAACATTATTAAGAGACATAAACTCTCAGTAGAACTCCCTGATCCTCTGACTCTTAAGAGTTTTCTGCTCCCTCTTCAGTAATGATCCCTATGCCTTAGGTACAGAGATGTTTTATTGATGTATCTATTGGGACTGTCCTTTATATCTCTGTATTTTAATTGGTTATGATTTTCTGTAATGGTTTCCATCTGCTTAAAAGATAAGTCTCCTGTTTCTGGCTATTATGAATAAAGCTGCTATGAACATAGTTGAACAACTGTCCTTGTGGTATGGCGACGCATCACTTGGATATATGCTCAGGAGTCCTATAGCTGGGTCTTGAGATAGATTGAGTCCCAGTTTTCTGAGAAACCTCCAGATTTATTTCCAAAGGGGTTGTACAAGTTTGCACTCCCACCACCAATGTAGGAGTGTTCCCCTTTCTCCATATCCTTACCAGCATGTGCTGTGACTTGAGTTTTTGATCTTAGCCACTCTGATGGCCATAAGATGGAATCTCAGAATCGTTTTGATTTGCATTTCCCTGATGACTAATGTCATTGGATGTTTCTTTTCTTTTCTTTTTTTTTTTTTTTTTTTTTTTTTTTTTGGTTTTTGTTTTTTGAGACAGGGTTTCTCTGTGTAGCCTTGGCCATCCTGGACTCGCTTTGTAGACCAGGCTGGCCTCGAACTCACAGCGATCCGCCTGCCTCTGCCTCCCGAGTGCTGGGATTAAAGGCGTGCGCCACCATGCCTGGCCCCCATTGGACGTTTCTTTAAGTGATTCTTTGTCAATAGAGATTCCTCTGTTGAGAATTCTCTGCTTAGCTCTGTGATCCATTTTATAACTGGGTTATTTGGTTTGTTGAGGTTTAATTTCTTGAGTAGTTTATATATTTTGGATGTAAGTCTTCTGTCAGATGTAGGGTTGGTGAAGATCTTTTCCAATTCTTTAGGTTGCTGTTTTGTCCTATTAACAGTTTACTTTGCCTTGCAGATTCAGTTTTATGATGTCCCATTTATTAATTGTTGATCTTAGAGCCTGAGCTGTTGGTGTTCTGTTCAGAAAGTTGTCTCCTGTACCAATGAGCTCAAGGCATTTCCCCACTTTGTCTTCTATTAGATTTAGTGTATTTGGTTTTAGGTTAAAGTCTTTGATCCATGTGGACTTGAGTTTTGTGCAGGGTGATAAATATGACTCTATTTGCATTTCTCTACATGCAGACATCCAGTTAGACCAGCATCATTTGTTGAAGATACTTTTCTTTTTCCATTGTATGGTTTTGGCTTCTTTATCAAAAATCAGGTTGCCATAGCAGAGTGCATTTCTCAGTCTTTGATTTGATTCCATTGATAGACCTGTCTGTTTTTATGCTAATACCATGCGCCCTCATTACTATTGCTCTGTAACACAGCTTCAATTCAGGGATGGTGGTATGTCCAGAATTTCCTTTATTGTACAAAATTGTTTTAGCTATCCTGGGTCTTTTATTTTTCCATATGAAGCTGGTGGTTGCTCCTTCAAGGTCGTAAAACTTGTGTTGGAATTTTGATGGGAATTGCATTGAAACTGTAGATGGCCTTTGGCAAGATGCCCATTTTTACTATGTTGATCCTCCCAATTCATGAGAATGGGATATCTTTCCATCTTCTAAAACCTGTTTTATTTTCTTTCTTCTTGTCATACAGGTCTTTCACTTGCTTCATTGGAGTTACACCAAGATATTTTATATTATTTGTGACTATTGTAAAGGGTGTTGTTATCTTAATTTCTTTCTCAGACCATTTATCATTTTATAAAGAAGGGCTACTGATTTTTTAAAATTAATTTTCTATCCAGCAACTTTGCTGAAGGTGTTTATTGTCTTTGGGAGTTCTGTGGTAAAATTTTGGGGTCACTTATGTACACTATCATATCATCTGCAAATAGTAATACTTTTTAAAGGCATTTTCCTGTTATCTTACCTCCTTTAACAGCACTGCATAACAATAACATTCACTTAATCCTCTGACTAGTGAAGGAATTGGCAGACATTATATGAAGTTTCCATTAACTAAATTTCACCACCTATTAAAATCAGAATGTGTATTGATTTTTACTAACATTCAAACCTAATTATTATTTACTACGGTTCAAATACATTATCACAACTAGATCTCCACTCCATACATGTAGAAATTAGAAAACTATTCAGGTATAGAAACCCAGGGAACAACTTCGCCTACAAGTGCTTGTTATGGTCATATGAAGCCTTCAATTTGATCCTCAGCGGCCATGTAAAAAATTAGGATTGGTAAACCTGGCTGCAGTCCTAGCCCTGGGGATGCAGAAACATGAGGATCCCCAAAGCTTGCTTGCCTGCCAGCCCAGCCTACCATGGAAAGCTCCAAGCCTCTGTTCTCAAAGACAAGGTGAGCTTGTCCACTGGTCTCATGCCCATACACCTACACCCATATACTACATGTGTGTGGTTTATGTGTGTGCTAAGCGCATGTGTGTGCGTGTATCAATAGTTACTATCTTACTGTGCTAGGATTAAGTGGATTTTATAGAATTTCCTTTTCTACATTTAAAAACTAAGTGCTACACAATCACTATTAAAATAAGATTTGTATTGCATAACACAATGAGTATTCATGAACAGGGCTTCAGTGAAAATGATACCACACAAACAGAAACTCGAATCATATTGAAAGTAGCTACAATTCTAAATTTTCCAGGAAAGTATCATGAATAGCCCAACACCATTATCTCTGTATTCATAATGAATATACAGATGGTACCTGGAGTACTCATTAACTGCTTTCACTGGGAAAAGGTTCTCCAGAGAACACAATACAAAAGAATAATCAATATATCTTAGACTATGTATTAGATATTAGAACATAAACGAGTATACAATGCTGATAAAATATGCCTTATATGCCAATGTATATTTGTGTCTCCAGATGCATACTATGTCTATGTAGGAGCTCACATAAGGCAGACCTACGTATTTTCATTTCACCCTAATATTTTCAAGTTCGGCTCCATGAATTATGAATTATGAATATATACAGCTCCCATTTCCAAATTCTCATTACTCTGGAATATATCTTAAATATGAGGTAGGTGTTTGTATCTCTGAGTCACATTTAAAGTTCCATGAATACACACTTGTGGAAAATGTAGATGCCCAACCTCCCACTAATGTAACTTGACTATAAACATTGAGGCTTTCCGACAATCTTAAGCCATATCATCTTTCATTGCAGTGGTTATTTGAGTCTCCTCTATGGATCTCTACTCTAAGAATTTCTGTCTTGACTGCATAGCTAAGGAAGTCTTTTGCTTGAGAGAATGTGTACCTTAAGGTCTAATTTGGATGCACTTGCAGTAGAGTTTTCTGTCTACGCTGCTCATTTCTCTCCAGCCCTTGACCACTGCCTACCCAGACCAGGAGTACATAAGGAATTTACAAGACATTTGCATTCCCAGGGAGGAGAAGCAATCTTACGTTTGTGGGCTGCACTGGTCTGCTTGGCCTATAGATATAAGTCTATTAATGTCTTCAACAACTACCTATTCTTAGAGACATAACTAAAGTCTTCACTGGGATACCTCCACTCTGCCCTCAACATCAGTTCCTCCATCTCACTTTAAACAGTCCACATATTCTGATTTTTACCTTCATGATTCTTGTGCTGTCCTATTTCTTCACTCCTTTAGATACTCTAGAAGAAAGGTACCTCTACTTTTGTGATGAGAATTTCCTCACAATGCACATTCCTGCTACCTGTGCAACAGACAGCAGAGAAGCAGTGCCTTGAGCTTTGGACCACCCTCCTTCCTGGCAGCTGTGCTCCAGCCTCCATGTTCAATGAGAGGAAGGTTATGGTACAGCTTCTTGAAAGCTGCAGAATCCATGTTCCTTGAGGACCTCATTTAATTTTACGCTGGCTGCCTGGCTGCCTCTATGGCCCTCAACCCATCTCTCTCTTGCTGAGGAGCCTTGCTGATTTCACTGGGGTGAAAAGAATGCATTTCCCTTTGACAAAAGGCACTATCCTTTCCTTGCAAATTGGCTGTAGGCACAGGGCAGAAGGGGAGTACAAATGACATCAAAGGGAATATTCTCCGAAACAGAAATTACTCACTCCTTCCCACTGGTGTGTGTGTGTGTGTGTGTGTGTGTGTGTGTGTGTGTGTTTTCCTAGTAAGACCTCTTTGCTTTAGCAGAACAGAACACCTTTTTGAATATATAAACCAGAAAACTTTTGTTTTCTGTGGCTCATATTTCTAAGCCCATATGTGACTTTGCAAATGCAAAAAGGTTTTAATAGAGTTGATCTTAAAGGAAAAACATAGAGAATTAAGCTCTGAATACAGGAGGCCCAATTTTCTCATACTGTGAAATTTGAGTAAGTGATTCAACACATCTTTGTCTCATGTTCTTTATTTACACAGAGGACATATACATAGCTAATGAAGGCAGATAGAAAATAGATGGATGATAGAAATCTTCAGGCTCCATATAGATAATACATGACCATAGATGATGTGGGCAATGGCAATAGAAAATCATGGGGTAGTGTAGAGGGATTATAACCCAGCAACATGGCTACTGTGGCTGGGAAACAGACAGGATCTTAGCACACACTTTTAATCCCAAACATGTATGTGAGGTTTACTTTTTAGAAGGAAACCCATGCTTGAAAGTGACATCTAATTAAAAGACAGACAAAGTGACAAACCAGAGAAAAATGCCCCACTCTCACAGGAAGAGAAAGAAAAGAGAGAGGTAGTACAGAGAGAAGGAGAAAGAGGAGGGAGTTTTATCAGGACAGTTGTACAGAAACAGGTTGTAGAGAGAGGACAAGTTAGACACAGGTGAAGACAGAATGAGCCAGAGAAGGAGAAGAAAACAGAAGATTAGAACAGATTGCCAAAGTTAGTATAAGGCCAAGCAGAGCAATTCAGTCAGAAGCTGACAGAAGCCAGTTTGAATCAGTCAGCTTGAAGAGGACTTGGTGTTGGAACAGCTGAGTTGAAACAGCCAGTCAGAGTTCAGAAAGACCTAGAAAGAGTGAGCTTGTTCAGCAGTAAGCCTCAGAAAATATTCTACGGCTACATAAAACTATACAGAAGTTAGAACCTTCCAGGACTAGGCCTAGGTTAGCAGGTGGAGGCAGTGAGCCTCTGAGATGACAGTTCCATCTGGAGAATAAATGATACTTTTACAGGGTAGCTTAAAAAAAAGACAAAGGGAAGGTGCACATCCTTCAACTAGTACAGAGTCAACCCTCATGAGTGTTCTCCTGAGACACACAAGGTCACAAAGAAGGTCTCAACTCATGAGTAGCTAAAGAAATGTGTACTAGACAAAAATACCACCAGTGATATGTTAGCATAATTGTCTGCCTTGGAAGGTCAAATCAGCTGGAGTCCAGTGTTTTCCACTAACACATCAAGCTATTACTTCTTGGATGAGGACACACATACGCGCGCGCGCGCACACACACACACACACACACACACACACTGTCTGACTGCACTGTCCCAACTATGGCCATTTGTGTGTCACACCAGGGGGCTGTATGACCCTGGACCACAACATGTGTTATTTATTTTCCTCTTTAAATCAATTGTGTATTGTGGTGTTCTTTGTTTGGCTCTAAGGTAATAACCTTGACCTCGGAGTATTAATAGGTGGTTAATGTGTTGCTATGATAAGATTATCTAATATGCATTAGAAAGTAACAATAACTTATTTTTAAAATATCTTTTGGTATTTCTAATAGTAAGTAGATTGGGAGAAGCAACTAAGAACTTGAAACTCTTGCTCCAGTTCTGGCATACGCATTCTTGATGTCTTTTAGTGTTGGACTCTGGCCCAAAATGTTGGACCCCGGGGGGTCCAATTTGGGAAGGGGGTCGCTGCAAGAGACCACTCAAGTCACACCAGCTGAGAGGTATAGGTGAAATTTATTACTGACACGTCAAAGGTCCCAATTGTTGATGTGTCAGGGTCCCTCAGCACTCAGGAGGCGAAGGACCCTGAGTAGCTGTTACAGGCTAGTTTTAAAGGCAAAAACCACAAAGCAGGTAGGGCTGCTTATCACTGGAATCCATATGGACATTAGGACATCTGGCCTGAGGGAACCTTTTGTGAGGACATCTGATATCTGCAAATTTGCATGTAACTATTCTGGGAATTAGGGTGGAACTCTTGAGGTTACCAGTTCTGAGAACTGGGAGAGGTTCTCAGGCCACTGGGCAAGCAAAGTTGGACAAGCAAACAAGCATCTTATATTTTATAATTTTACAATTTCTCATTAGTAGATAACTCACTTGAATGCATTTGGTGTGGTGCATAGCTCTTACACAGATCAAGGTGATGTCAATGAGAATTCTTGGAAAGAATGTGTACCTGCAAAGACTGGTGAAAACGCCAACAAGGCTGGAGTATTGTAGGTCCAGTGGCTACTAACCCATGTACTGTGAGATTTAGTGCCCTGAAGAGTCATTTCATGCATGCCTTTGTGTCTGAACTTTCTTTGTTCTATAAACTCTAAAACTTCATGAAACTGCTTCCAAGTGACCTAAATCACTCTTCCTAGGCTGCACTTACTCAGAATAGCCCCAGAATGAACTCTTATTGTTTTTAAAGTTAAAGCTGTACTTTTGGGGTCAACAAACCAACAGTTGGGTGGTGTTCACCTTGGCCAGGTCTTGAGTTATGTAAGAAAGTAGGCTGAGGAAGGTGGTAGAAAAGTCCCACCACACTGTCTGCCTCAACTTATGCCTAGAGGTTCCTGCCCTGGCTCCTTCTAAGACATAGGAGAGGAAGATGAAATAAACTTTTTCCTTCCCAAGATGATTTCAGTCACGGTATTTTGTCACAGCAATAGAAACTCTAACCAAAAATGATGAACACATTTCTTTGGTCCCTTTCTCTATTTCTGCTCCAGGCAGCTGAGCTCAGTTTGGGGTAGTGTGGTCTTAGCAGACAGAACACTTGGCATGCTCAACCTTCCAGTCCCTGAAGCTTCAGCACAGCGCATTATTTGACATTTCACAGCCAATGGAGAATCCCGTGGCTTTGCACAATTCTTCTACTAGTGGCTCTCAAACCTGATTGCAGGTAACACTCACAGGGAGAAATGTTAAAAGATGTCAATCTGAGGTCATCTCAAGCCAATTTAATTAGATCTCCTGGTGGTAGTGACGTGAGGTGTGTCAAGTTATATTAAAAAGCTCCTCAAATGTAGAGCCAGTTTGAGATCTCACGTAATCCTTTTGGAAATATAATAATGCTTTGGGAGGTTTTTTTCCCCCACCTGTTTTAGTTGAACCCTGCCTGACAGTTAAGACTACACTTAGTGATCACAGAGAGACTTGAGAATAAAATTCAATCAGTGCGCTTAATTTGACCAATTCCCTTAAATCAGAGCAACTCAACAAGAAACAAAGCGACAGCAACAAGCCCTGTTGAGCAGCCCACACAGCTCTTTCATATGATGGCCGCTTTATTTCTTGCACAGGAAGATCTGGTTAAAACATAGCTTCCTGATCTTTGCCCCAAGCTCAGGAATCAGAGCTCCTATTGACCGGAGAATTTGCATTTCAATGGCTTCCCAGAGCATATAAGAACACAAACGTGCCGCATTACAGCTCTCTAAGAGGGTGCATTAATTAGAGATCTGCAAAATGATTCTCTTTTGCCAATATAATCTGCTTGGAGTTTTCCACCTGGCTGCACAGCAAGGAGAAAGACAAACTACCTTTACTGAGGTTGCATCCGAGGACTTTGAGTGCGGTGCCCATATTGTTATGTTTCTTGGGTTTGAATTTGTTTTGTTTAAGCTTCATATAGGGTCCTAAAACCAAGCACTGGGCTGTAACAATAATAAGGGTGATAAAGACTCAGGAACTTACGAGTCTTTTCTTTGGGCAAGCGTCATTTCCCAAGTGAACTCTTCCATGTCAGTGGGGAAAGCGGAGTGAGCCTCTCTCCTGTTAGTTTGTCTTTTGCACACAGAAGGGAACACGCATTGCGGAAAGCATTTGAGGCAGTGGGCCCTCTGTGTGTTCATTATTCAGAGCAAGGACCAAAGGCTCCCCGGGTATTATTAAACAAATTGATGAACACTAAGGCCCGGATTTCAAGGCAAGAAAAATGCTGCTGGAACTGAAATCCACTGATTCTTCATTGAAAACCCTTGCAAGGAAAGACCCAGGAAGTGGCTTCATGGATTTTCATGTGCAAGCCATAGTATTTACATCTCAAAAGGCCACTCTGCATCCCTCTCAGGGAGTCTCACTATTGAGAATTCCCGAATGAGCACCGGATGAAATGCAACTTAATTCTGTCTGAGGAAGAGAGCGGCTTCAGGGTCCACCCTGCTGGGCACTGCGCATGGTGTGGCAGTTATTATGTGAACGAATGCAAAACTAAGGCAATTACCACTGCAGCCACCTGGTTTGCTTTTTAGCAGCACTTAGAGGCATGCACAAAAACTCTGGGCTCTTATCAGAGACCCTGAATTAACAGGGACGGAGCTTTCTTCCAATGCATGTTGAAGGTAGGGTGGAGGAAGATCTCAGAGCAATCACTCTAATTCCACTCAGCTGGGGCTACTAGAACGAGCTAGCACTCGAGAAAGGGAGACTACAAAATGCCCTGTGTTAACATATTCTTTTAAGTGACAAAGGGGAAAAATAAAGAGCCACCTGCCACTTACAAAGCAAAGGAAATAGCCAGTGTGTTCCTCCTGCTCTGCCTGTGTGTCTGCCCCAAACCTAATCAGTCCCCAGTCCCCAAGAGGGAGGCCATGAAGCTCCCACCTGTCCCAAGTCTGTGACTGCCTTCAAACCCTTTCATTCGTCACCCTAGTAAGCACTTAAAAAGTAAATCAAAAGCTATTAAAACACTCTGACATTGAGCTTGTTTCTTCATGCAAACCATAAGGGCTAGAATTTACAACATTTACCAAGGAGAGGGAGCAGGATGCTAGATTAAAAAAATAAAATAAAAATAATGTATTAGCATGTTTCTTATGCTGGCTTTTTTTTTTTTTTCTTTTTTCCCCTGAGAAGTGGTGAACTCAAACTGTTGGAAGTCATGACGCACTACTTAACTCCTAGTTAAGTTTCATATCATTTTCCAAGCTATTCCGGATTTCAGTGGTGATTTTTAAGGATGTGTTAGTGAGAGCTCAGGAAAAACTCCCCTTTAAGCGAAGGGGCCTGAGGCTATTTGACCAATAGATGTACTTGGGATGCCAGTAGTGAAATAATACTGCACACCACTGCATTCACATTTGAAATGCTGAAGGATAGACTCCAATAGGACAGCAGAATAAACTGGGGCACGTGGCAGCCAGGCTCTGTCATTATCCAGGTAACCTTGAACAAGCCCTTTACAAAGTCCAGACCTCCGCTTCAACTGTAAAATACATGAGCTGGCATTTCGAGGAAACTCAGCCTCACAGTACAGCACAAGGCACATCCTTGTTCCTCTGGCACTTCCCATCTTCCTGAACCCTCTTCCTCACCCACCCCTGAGCAGAAGCAGGAGCAGGAGCACTGATGAAGATGCACCTGTTGGGCTGAGGCTCCACAGCTCCTCATTCTAATCAGTGAATCATTACCAGATCTGTAATGGTCTCTGGTCAGCTGTGAAGTCATGTGTGTGTGTGTGTGTGTGTGTGTGTGTGTGTGTGTGTGTGTGTGTGTGTGTGTGTGTGTGTGTGTGTGTGTGTGTGTGTGTGTGTGTGTGTGTGTGTGTGTGTAGCATTATATGGAGGGAGCAGGTTGCATTTATATAGAGAGAAATACACACAATAACAACAGTGAAAGGGAAAAGAAGGTCATGAATTTTAAAGAGGGGTATGGAGAAGGATTTGGAGGGAAGAAAGGGGAAAATTATATAATAATCTCAAATTGTGCCCACTTGTTGGTCACTTCCCCTTGGCGGGGCAGCCTTGTCAGGCTACATGGAAGAAGATGCAGGCAGACCACATGAGACTTGAAAAGCTGGGCTCAGATGACAGTGGAGGAGGGCTCCCCCCTTTCTGAGGACTAGGAGAGGGGAGAGGAGGGATGAGAGAGGGAGGGAGGGTGGGGCCAGGAAGAGAGGGGGAAGGGGCTGCAATCAGGATGTAAAGTGAATAAATTAAAAAGTAAGAAAGTAAAAACAAAACACAAGACAGTCTCGTGGGAGACAACAAGTTGAGGAATGTGCAGGAATTACAGACAGTTGGAAGCCTTTGCCAATTGGTTTCACATTTCCGGGCCATGGCTCATTGGTCCTTCTGAGGTGCTAACTGTTGCAAAGAATTGTATTCATTAAACAAGGAAGGAATAAGGCTGTCAAATCTTAGTGACAAACACATTTTCATGATTCCAGAGTCGTATATTGCATTTCGGTTCTGAGGCGGGAGAAGAAAAGTGTCTGCTCAGCTTTGGTTTGCTTCTGTATTAATAAATAATAAGCTGATCTAGGTAACATTGACTGTCTCTTTCTATAGCACAGGGATTATCATCTGGGCTACCACTGGCCAGCACAATGTTATCTCAGGCCTTATATGAAGGGCTCGTGTGAGACTCCCGTCCCAGAGAAGTAAGGATGACAGACAGAGCCACACCAGGGTCATATATGACCAAAACAGACTGGAACCTTTTCCAGAGCTGGGCTACATGCAACAAGCAGCGTATACAGCTAAGTCCACGCTATCAAGGCAGGTAAGACACAGGACTGTGGAAATTACCTTACAGGACCCTAAGCCTCCAGGCCCAGTGCTTGTGAGTAAAGCTGTTCCCAAGCTCACTAGCCTACGTCCATTCTCAGGAACATTCTCAGTAAACTCTATTTCTACTTCTCTTTTTTAATTTGTTAAATTTATTTAGTTTAGGTTTTGCTTACATGTGGTTTCTTTGCCAACACTCTTCCTTCTGCCCACTCTAGTCATGGGTACAATCATTTCAGCCTCTTTCTTGCCGTGCTTCTCAGCTCCCATGGCTAGTCCTCTTTCTAGAATTCTTTATACCTTCCTTTGTGTGTGTGTGTGTGTGTGTGTGTGTGTGTGTGTGTGTGTGTGTGTGTATTGGGGCTCACACCCAGGGTCTTGTACATGCTAGGAAGGGCTCTACTACTGAGCTAATGCCCAACTCATACTTTCCTTTATGCCCCACTTCATAACATCAAACGGTATACTTTGCTGCACTATTGAAAAAGTCTTTCCTATTATGTCTAAGTAGAATTCTCTCATCTTAGGTTTTCACACACACACACACACACACATTGTTATTTTGAGTACTTACGTTTGTATTGCATTGTTTTGGGTTTTTCTTATTTAAAGGTACTATTTTCTAGTAAAATATAAATATATTTAGGCCTGAAACCATGTCCAGTTTTGCTGAATAATATGTGTTCAGGCAAAAGACACTCAGGAATATCTATGGAGTGAATGAGGTTGACAATTGCTGTCAATATTGTTGGTCTCCTGGCATCCATTATCACTGAAGATCCAACTCGTTGCTTCTAACTCGTGATTAGGTTCTGCACTTGAGGCATCTTTCCCATAAAATTCTACCTATCAATCTTTGGAACAAAGAAGAAAGCTAGCACGTCCTCTAGTTCTGTCTCAACTAAAATATGAGGGGAGGTGATTCCCCTCCCATTGACTCCTTCTCACTCTGCATCAACTCCAGCTTTACCCTCCAATCATCACTCCTCCAACACACAGTGAATGGTGTCTGTGCCTCCCCCTTTAAAAGGTCTTCCTCAGCAGACAGCTTACTGTGAGCGGAGTTCATCTATCCTGTCATGGTTGTTGTCAACACCAAATCATTGCAGAGTATTTGACATAAATTAGGTCTTCAATGAATACCATGTCAGAAGAACTAGTTCAACTAATGAACATCCTATTCTGGCCTCCTCAACTTCAGGGCTCTACAGCTTCTGAAGGCCTAAGATCATATGTCATATATATCTTGTCTGCTTGGCACACACCCCAGAACATTAAAGCCAGAGTTAGGAAAGGCTTCTGCAATCTGCACACTGGATAGTTTTTCACCTGTATACCACTCTATGGTGTTCAGCAATCTCTGGGCTGCCACATGCTAGATGGGTAGGGTATGCCCCACTACCAGCTATGAAAATCCAAACTGTCTCCGGCCATTGCAAATAGTCTCTGCAGGCAAAACCTGTCCCTCCTCCAACAGTCTGCTATAAAACAATGGGTGTAAGGGTTTAATCTAATTGATGCTGATTAATGGATGGTAGGCAGCCTTGACCATGTTCTAAAATGTCCCAGAATCGCACAGAGGAACTTTCCCGGCCAATGTGTACAATAAGCATCTAAAAATACTCCACAGCTCTTATCAGTGGTGTCACTTGAAGTGTTAGAGTGTATAGCCAAATTGGCCAGGAGTGTGTGCTAATTTCTTCCTTGGTAACTTTTTGCAATAACCACAGTTCCTTCTGAACATCCTTGGATAAATGGGTGAATTCATATATTGTTTAATTCTCTGAATGGCCAATTAGATTTTGTTTTGTTTTGTTTTTCATTACAACTTCAAAGGAAAACTGCTTGTTTCTTCCTCTTGGGGGTTAAGAGCCTATACCTGCTTTACCACAAGGACTGCTACTGGGCCGAAGAGCAGCTGGGCAAAGCACCTCCATGTAATGAATGCCCTGGTAAAACCTGGGTACTTGCCACACACTCATACATAAATTATCTCTTCAATCACTGTGTACATGCACTGATCCAAGAAAGAAGAAAGTGTACACACAAACATACACAAACACACAAACACACACACAGAAGGGGGGAGGGAGGGAGAGAGATTTCCTGCATAGATGCAACAGCAGACCATGGAAACAGACTTAAGGCTAACCATCCTGGCTTCCTCATCTATTCAAATCCCAACTCCTCACTCTTGCTATCTCTATGTGGCTATTTGCATGGCACAGCCTCAAAAGCATTCTAGTTTAAAAGACAAGCTATATAGTGATGTTAAATAGAGCTCAAGTTCCACAGTGCACATGATTGGCTCACTGTGTTGTCAGCATTCAGGTGTAATTATGTCTATCACAGTTTTATATCTCTACCCTACACACTTTTCATTACATTAGAAATGTTTTCTGGGTAGTTAGCGAATTCTGCTTCCTCTTCTAAAGCTACATGATTACTTCCCCCCAAAGAGCTTTACTCCTCCCCTATAGTTACCTGTAATGACCCCACTATGAAAAGGAACAATGACCATTGAGAGAGAAAAGCAGACGGGGAAGTCAGCACATTCACACCCACATCTGTGCCCACCGTGATGGACAAGCATGAGTGGTGGCTTGAAACAGGGTCTTTGTCTTTGTCTTCCTTAAAATTGTGTTCTTTGGGAGCAATCTTCCCTTGCTCCTGTGTATAATTTCTAGCAGGTCTCTGACTTTCTGTTTAATCTTATGTAATTGATGGTCCCACAGTCACTTTAAATCACATGTACTGTCTTAATTCAGGAAATAAATGCCCCGTTAAAGATAATAACAAACAGCCAATATTTGACTGTATGAACTCTACCTTCCCTACCCACTCTGCCCCTGAACTTCCCCACCGAGTTAGGCAGCCACCTGCATTAAGAAGGGGGGTGGGGATAAGGTCTTGATTCTAATGAGTTTCACAAATCTCAGTGCTGGAGCAAGGAGGCTGAGGACTGAGTGCCTGCTGTTCTGTGAGGTGAGCAGTTTCCACCACTGCTTCTAGCACACGGCACACGGCCAGATTCTTTCTTTCAGGGACTCTTGAGATATCTCCAGAACAAGAACTGAGGAAGCCCAGCAGCAGCAGCATCTGTCTTCCCTGGCTGTAACGCACCGTTCACAGCTCCCGCCTTGACCTCTTTTTTACCTAGGAGGCAACTCAGTGTTTCCTTCTCCTGCTAGACTTCCTACCAGAATCAGACCCCAGTGTGTAAATCACTTTGCTTGCCCCAGCCAAGGCTTAGATTCTGGACTTTATGTATCTAAATTTGAGGAGATAGAAGATGACCTTGATGCCTCACTTGGCTCAAAGTGACTGGAAGATTTCCTCAAAGCCCCAGACGAAGAAGAAAGGAAACAGCTGTGACTCCTTGTCCTCCTCCTCCCATGTCTTCCTGGAGCACGATGCACTGAGAGCACAGAGGAGCAACAGTGATCTTCACTGAACCCTGCTGTACAAGCCCTACTCTATCTCCCTGCTCTGTTGCACTGGCAGTCACAGTAGCTAGCTTTTCATTGCTACAGTAAAACACCAAAGATACCTTAAGTGGGAAATTACTTATTTTGACTCAGTTTTTCAGAGGTTTAGTTCATGCCTTCTAATAGCTCAGTCAACCATGAGTACCCCAGTAGATTAATGAAGCAGCTTTAATTTTGACCCAGCTGTTTCTGAACACTACTGTGTTATCAAGCCTTCAACACATGAGCCTTTGGACATTTCCTATCAAAACCACAGCAGAAGCCTCATAAAGAAAAAACCTATAGTGACCAAATAGAGACTCTAAGAAACCATGGACCTTCTGTGAATAGTAATGTTACTATGTCCTAGTTTCCAGGTAGGTCAGACGAGACCCATTCCTTACCCATTTCAAATTCAGCTCAGGCAATGCTTATTTCTTTCTTGTATTGCTTGGGTTTCCAGAAAGATCTCTCTAGGGTCCTTTCTCCTACAATTCGAGCACCTTACTCTCACAGGGGAAATCTAAGAAATTGCTTTCCTGTGTGCTATGTCTTATACTGACTTGAGAAATCCCCTCTGATCTGCTGAACTTTCCAAATCCCAGGAGGAGAAAACACTAAGAAATATATTAAAAGGTCAAGAATCTGAAAATGCCACTTGTAAATGGCCAGTCTTATTGGGAACACAAGTGTTCTGAGGTGGTAAGAATGGCTTACATTAGGGCTTAAGAAAGAATGAAGTGGGTCATATTCTTTGGGCACTTTAATTAGGGGCCAACGATCAAGTTATGAGTTCCTCTAGAGAAGTTGCAAATGCCATGCGCTAAGCATACAGCTACCACGAGACCTAATTCAGAAGTTCAACAGAGAAGGGATGTACAGTGTTGCCTCATTAAGAATGTTATAAAAGACTGCTTAGCTTCAAAATGGCGGGATCTGTACCCTGTATACATCCTCCATCACCCTCTGCGAAGCTTATAGTCAAAACAAAACTTAATAAGCAACTGCAACCAACCAACCGTTGATCAGAGTCAAACACTAAGAACATTAAATGTGATCAATTAAAAGGCTTTATTTACTTCTTATTTTTAGTACATCTTTAGGCTTACAGCAAGAGTTAATAGAAGCTCAGAGTTCCCATTTGTTTCTGGAAGCTCCTCTCAACCTCACTACTATCATTATCTGCCTGGAGTAGTTTTAAAACTTGGGAACCTACACTGACACACCATTATCACCTAAACCTACACACTTGTATTTCATGGTGTAGTATGTTGCATAGGCTCGGGCAGGTGTCTAGTGAGGTGTATGTGCACCATGGTGGTATCTTACAGAATTGTTTCGTTCCTATAGAAACCCTGTGTGATGCACATTCCTTTAGTCCTTCCACCCATGTTAGCCGTGGCTCTCTCTACCCTCTCTCTGATTTTGTGTGTGGCACAGGTCATATTGTCGGAATCACACACTAGGTAGCCCTGTCAGGCTGGTTTCTTTCACTTACTAACATGCACTTCTTCCTTCTCCAAGTCTGTTCTGGATTCATAGCTCAACGCTTTCTAGTTGAATAACATCCCACTGCACAGATATGTTAAAGCTTGCTTATCCTCTTATCTCCTAAAGGACATTTTGGTTGCATCCAAGTTTTGTAACTATAAATAACACTGCTACTCATATCCCTGGGCAGGTTTTACTGTGGGCATACATTCTGAATTCATTTGGGTAAATTCCAGGCAGCATGACTGTTGGATCTCATCGTGAGATTCTTTTTAGCTTTGGAAGAAACTGCAAAGATGCTTCGCAGATTCGCTACACCATTCCGTATTGCCAACGAAGATGACCCCAAACTGTATTGTCAGCACGTGGTATTAGTGGCATTTGAGAGTTTAGCTGTTATGACAAGTGCTAGCAGTATGTCATCATTGCTTACTTTGTGATACTTTTATAGAATATGATGCCGAACATTTCTCACATTCTCATTTGTCGTATACTTATCCTTTTTGAAAAAACTGTTTTCTTGTTTCTACCCTTATTTATTTATTTACTTATTTATTTTAATTTTTTTCCACCCTTATTTAAAGAGAACCGCTTTCCTATTACCGAGTTCTAGCAGCATCTGTGTGGTTTTGAGTACGTGGCATTCACCAGGTGCTTCTTTGGTCCAGTGCTTTCTCTCACCCCTTGCTTGTCTTCTCTATGTGGAAACAAAAGCATGCAGCAGCAGCATGTACCTGTTATTAGTGTTATGTTTTCTTTTTGTGTTGCTGTTGAGACGACACCATGACCAAAGCAATTTGCGGGAGAAGAGGTTTATTGGGCACACAATTCCAGGTTGCAGTCCTTCATGGTGGGACATTACAACATCCCGAGTGTGGAAGAATACGTCCTGTGACATTCACAGCGAAGAGCAGAAAGCTGTGAGTGCATGCGCACACACTGTTCCTTCCCTTCCCATTTTAGGGAATCCAGGATGACATAGTCCCTAATGTTTCAGACCACAGGGAAGACAGGTCTTTCTATATCGTCTATCGTAATCGAGACGGCCACTCACAGCAGTCTTTGGAGGACAACCTACATTTAAGCAGGTCCTCCCAGGGATGCCTGGAGGCTTGAGAACTGGATGTCCAGTCATCAGATAAGCATCACAGAAATGATTTGCTTTAAGGTGAGAAATGCACAGGAAGAGTCAGAGGAGCTACTCAGTGGTGAAAGACACACGAGTTTATTGGCTATGATAAAACAATAAACATGAAAAATTGACATTTGAGCATATCATGAAACCTCCATATCTCCACCTGTTTATCTAACATTTGTTAGGCAGGGACCATCCCTGAAGGTGTGGAAGGAAACTGCCAGAAATAGGCAGTATACAAGGAAGGGCATAGTCAAAATCATTGCCCAATACCCTTTCTCTGTATCTTTGCAGATGTCAAGGACACCACTAGAAATTTGAGAGAAGCAGGACTTGATTTCTCTCTTCTTCACAGGTATTTATTTACTCGCTTTTATATGTAAAAACATGGATTTTTCTTTCATTTTGCATTTTAGGATGACATGACTGCAGAGCAAATCAATACTGTTGTTTTCCTACAAGGATTTAAAAGTGCAACTTCAGTAAGTAGGTAAATTTTCAAATATTTTTGTTCTGTTTTTAACAAGCCTCATGTATTATATTACACACAAAATTAAAATCAATTTGCTCACTCAAAGTGAGTTTATACTAAAATACATTTATTTTTATAAAACACACTTACTTTGAAATTATTGTAACCTATATTTTGCTCATATGCGATCTTACATACCATACATTATAAACTAAAACAAATTTGCAATTGAACCTTTACTGACTGAAGTGTCAAGATCTGGTAATGATGCTTAAATGGAATAGGTGGAGACTCACAGTGCTAGGTACATTGTTGTAGTCTCTATTTTCTGCAGAGCACAAAGGCCCCTTTCCATCCTGTATCTTACCCCTGCCTCAGGCCAGAGCAGTTTCAGATTGATGCTCCCACGATCAGTGTAGGCTATGCCTCATAGCATCCTTAATGCTTGGGTACAGCCCCAAAACAAAAGCATCTGCTCTATACCTTGGGGCTCCAGGAGTAGGCCACTGATACTCTTTGTTGGCCATGTTTGAAATTGATTCTTACCACCCAGATTTTACTGGCCCCTACTTACCATGACAGTAGCTAAAATACAGAGGCAGTAAGCATCCCTCCTGGATGGCTTCAAGCTTGCTTACTGGTATAAAGCCCCTAGAGATCCCAGAGCAAAGTGAGCATCTCTCCAGCCCCAGTAACTTCCACCCCTCCTTGTTCTTTCTGCTTAGCAAGTAACGTGAAAGAACTGAGAATGGTTCAGCTCAGATAATTTCCTCTTTCTTTATATTTAGATAAATATAATAGAAGTTGAAGCATTTTTTTTTCATGAAGTGTTTCATACATAATTGCTTCAAGCCTATTTCTGCATTGTCATGAGGAAATTATCCTTTGTGAACAAAACAACATAAAAGAAAGAAACAATTGTCCTCTATGTTTGCAGGCAACACTACAGGGAAGGCTCATTTCATGAAGAATTGAAGCCAGTGATTTTGTTTAAATTTTCTTTGTAAAAAGGAGCTGTAGGTTCACCAGGCAGTTGAACACAGTTATATTCCTGAAAGTTTCTGCATGTTCAATATATTAAAACACCAAAAAGTAGATTATACAAATACATTGCAATGGATCTTCTATTATTGTAAAATACAAAAAGCACTTTGAAATAAAGAAATACTTTAAAAAGTAATGTTTTATGTGCTGAACTACAAGATTTATGTTGGATAAGACTATTGGTGCAAAACATGTATAGATGGAGACACAGCTAGATGGAGATATGTTTAGTCCAAGTTCAAAAAGTCAGGAGTTTGTATCTATAGAGTCCTGTTCATCACAGAATTCTTAATAGTAGTGAAACATAGAAATAATCCAAATGCCAGGCATTTGGTTAATATTATTATGTTAAAAGTGAAATAAACCTATAAAATAAGCCATTAATACAATTTGCATTTTAAGTAATGTGTATACTTTCTTGAGTAACAGAATCTTCAGCCAGGGAGAGCAAGTTCTAACAGTAACTTGTCTCTTCACTTCTTTCCCAGATAACTGAACACTGAAATAGATATGTTGGCTTGCTAAACGTCAAGAATCTCATCTTAAAACTAGGATTGTGCAAAGCAATTCTTCTGATGGGTAACTATGAGAGTTAAATAAGATGTCATCTGTGAAGGAAACTTATGATAATGCTATCTTTTATTACTATTAAGACAACGTATTTTTAATTTTATGTGTATAGTTTTTTTTCCCTCTGTATGTATTGCTGCTGTCCTCAGAGCACAGAGAAGAACATTCACACTGCTGGAATTGGAGCAGCAGCTGTGAGCCTCCATGTGGATAGTGAGAATCAAACTTGGGCCCTCTGAAAGAGAAGCCAATGTTCTGAATTTCTGAGCCATCACTCCATTCCTAAAGTTAACATGTAAAGAGTATTTCCCATTAGTAAATGAAGCCATGTGAAATTGCCATAATTAAAAAATAGTCAACATCTACAAATCTCACATGGTAAATGTTAATATACTAAAACATTAACAACGATATCAGAATGCAAAATCTCACTTCAGAGAGATGCATGGACACAATTCAAATAGCGTTTATGCTACCTTAAGGAGAATTATTATTGGATTTCAATATTATGATTGATTAGATTTAGGGTATCAAACCACAGCAGTTTTCCTTCTAAACTTTTTTTTTTTTTAAAGATTTATTTATTATGTACGTATAGTGTTCTGCCTACATGTACACCTGCATGCCAGAAGAGGGCACCAGATCTCGTTATAGATGGCTGAGAGCCACCATGTGGTTGCTGGGAATTGAACTCAGGACCTTTAGAAGAGCAGCCAGTGCTCTTAACCCCTGAGCCATCTCTCCAGCCCTCCTTCTAAACTTCTAAAGCACACACACACACACACACACACACACACACACACACACACACACACACACACACACACACACACACACGAGAGAGAGAGAGAGAGGGAGAGAGAGAGAGAATATAAAAAGTATATTTCTTTTTTTTAAAGACTTTTTTATTATTATGTATACAGCACTCTGCCTACATGTACAGAAGAGGGCATCAGATCACATTATAGATGGTTGTGAGCCACCATGCGGTTGCTAGGGATTGAACTCAAATGTGTATTTCAATCATGATAGCTTGACTCCATCTGGCTACTATGAGTAGAACATAAAAACAAACAAACAGATAAAACCCGAACGCCTTAAGGTTGTAGCCAGAGTTCTCTGGAATCTAGTGCCTAAATAGGAAATACCTGTAAGACACATGTACATGACCCTGTCTAGACAATGACTAATTTCCAACATGAGAGCATGTGCACAAAAATCCATTAATCCATTAATTGTCTTTCCTTGGGACTCACAGTGATTATATTTGCATATGTATATACTAATATACTTAGATAAAATTTTATACTTAATTTGTACTAGATGCTACATGAATATATGAACAATGTAGCTGTATAAATTGGTAGGATTTCAGAACCATATATACACAAAAAAGGAAGTATTTTCTTTTTTTTCCTTTTTTTTTTTTTTTTTTTTGTTTGTTTGTTTGTTTGTTTGTTTCTTTTTTGGTTTGGTTTGGTTTTTCAAGACAGGGATTTTCTGTGTAGCTCTAGCTGTTCTTGGAACTCTCTCTGTAGACCAGGCTGGCCCTAAACTTAGAGAGATCTTCCTGCTTTGCCTCCTGAGTGCTGATATTAAAGTACTGTCTCACCATTGCCCAGCAAAGAAACTATTTTTCTAAGATATTTTATATTTTATTGCATTTATTTATTTCCATGTGGGAGTGGGTGTATATACCAAGGTGCAGGTGTGGGGGTGCAAGGACAAGTTGGTTGATATGTTTCTTCCTTCTACTGTGTCAGTCCTGGGGCTAGAACTCAGATCATTAGGCTTGATGGCAAGTTATTACAGAACTCTGTGCCTACCTCCTTATTTTTTTTAAATTGAGTTACACTGAATTGAAGCATAACAGAAAAGTGTACTGATGAAGATACACATTAAATAATGATTACATGAAAAAGGCACAGTTTCTTAATGTAAATCAATGGCTCTTCTGTGTCACTTGGGCTCCATAACATGCTCCTGAGATTAAGAACTGCTCCTGCAAAGGGGCATTGAGGCAATAGGAGGGAATTTGCAGTAACTATACAAGAAGATCTGAAGAGAACGCATTTCTCCAGGGCAAACGATTTCTGAAATCCTCACCTCACAAAGTGCACCTCCCTCTTTCTCCTGGCTCTTTGTATTACAGGGTCTCTCTGTAGAAGTTAGTAGAGAATTTCAAGTCACAGAAAGAAAGAAATGGCAAAGAAGTGAAATGGGTCTGGGGGTTTGAGAACAGAAAGAGGCAGGAAGAGGAAGAGTGAGGAAGACTGATCAACAGAAACAAGGTTTACACTTACTGCCCCACCCTAATAAAGTGGCCTTGCTAGTAAAGAAAAGGACATGGGGGCTGAAGAGATGGCTCAGCAGTTAAAAGTACTGTCTGCTCTTCCAGAGGTCCTGAGTTCAATTTCCAGTGGCCATATGGTGGCGCACAGCTGTCTATAATGAGATCTGGTGGGCAGGTGTGTGTGCAGGCAGGATATTGTATATATAATAAATAAATAAATCTTTTTTAAAAAAAGAGAAAAGAACATGATCTCCTCCCTTCCTCTGCTCCCTGTTAATGAAATAACCCCTTAGACACAACAGAGTCCAAGGCAGCCTCAGGTATGGCAGATTACCCCACTGCATCCCCGGTAGACCTCAGGTAAGGCAGATAACCCCACCGTACCCCCGGAAGGCTAGACTGTGGACTTTCTAGTTCACCTTCTATGCTTTGCTACAAATCAAACTTTGTCATTTATGTTGCTGTTCTTGTCTGAATTTAAAGTAGCCAGCAAGGTCCCTCTAATAAATGGCCACACACACACACACACACACATACACCCATGCGCGCGTGAACACACACATGAGTGTAGTTCTGAGTACTCACTTGCTGAGATGCCAGCAAGGAAGATAAAAATAAATGATGTAGGGTCATTAAAATTCCCAAGCTAACAATTTTGAGGATGGTATAAATTGTATGATTGATAAGGGAGAAGAGGTGGGATGACCACTTCAGCTAAGGAAATTAATTAATTAAAGGGTTAAGACTGATTGGTTAGAAACTCACCAGGAAAGGTCACTCCTCACACAGTCATTATGCTTAAAGCAAACAGTCATCTGCTTACCCTGCAAATAAGTGGCAGGACTGCCGTATATCTGCATACAAATTATCTGCAGGAGCAGCTGCTAACCTCTCCTCCTTATGCTACAAAGGACACACAGAATCTCGTGTGTGTATGTGTGTGTGTGTGTGTGTGTGTGTGTGTGTGTGTGTGTGTGTGTGTAAACTTGTGGATCCTATCATAAGTTATTGTTTTTTCATTACATAAAGCCTTTTATAGATGTGCTTGAACTGGGTACAACACGTTTCATGTTTTGTTTTATTTATTTCTTACTAGGATGTGGGAAGGCACCATGCTACTCAGGAGTCAGAAACCATTATTTTTTTAATCCTCAGCCTGTCAAGTTCGTCTTCTAGTAAAATTTCTATCAAAAGTTCAGGAAGCATCATGTTCTGCTGCAGTCACATGTGCTCAAAGGCATTTTTTTTTTTTTTAAGATTTTATTCATTTATTTATTTATTTATTACATATACAGTGCTCTGCTTGCAGAGGCCCCTGCCCACCAGAAGAGGTCACCAGATCTCATTATAGATGGTTGTGAGCCACCATCTGGTTGCTGGGAATTGAACTCAGGACCTCTGGAAGAGCAGCCAGTGCTCTTAACCTCTGAGCCATCGCTCCAGCCCCCATCAAAGGCATTCTTAAAGCAATAAGCAAAGGCATCCTTAAAGCCTCTCAGAGATAAGATCATTTCAACAGATCTCAGTGCCACTTGCAGTGAGAATTTTCTAAGATGCAACTGTTGTACAACCGAGGTTGAGCTGTGTTGATGCAGAAATTGCATGAATCCAACCTATATCAGAATCTAGAAAAGTCACCCACTGTGGGATCAAGTCCTACACTCAGGATGCCTTCTCCCTTAATGCTGAAAAAAATAAAAAACTCTGAAAATCCTTGTTCTTCATTTACTCTCTTGGTAGCACTTCCTGTGTTAATAATATTTAAGGCTTTTTCTTAGATCCCATTTAGAAAATTCTAGAAATATGTCTTCATTTCCTTATTCACTCAATGATTTCTTATTTCTTTTAATTAATTTTAATGAGCCTGCTTAATGTGCCAGGCACTCCACTGGGCTAGGAACATACAAAGCAACCTTGTCTTACACCATCAAGGGGTTTACAGGAAAGACAAGACAGGGAAGTTATGAAAAATATTCAATGTAATAGATTGGAAAGCAGCTGCAAGTGCAAGGTCTCAGAATGCTCCAAGAAGCTCATGGAAGGATTGAGGGAAATACTTAGTAATGGTGGCAGAAAACTTTGTTTCACTATGCTGAACTCCAGTGTAAAGTCCTTTCTCTGAGAGCTGGCGATCTTCCCAAGTGCACAAATACAGATGTTTGCTTGTTTTTAACTCCTCAACGCAGTAGGCACCGGCTCAGAGGCATCATCACAGGACAGTCTCCTGCAGTTTTCATGGGTGATACATAGTGAATAATGGAAACTTTCCAGATTGATTTTGGTTGAATAATAGGGATCAGGCATTTTGTGGGGTTCTGTGTGTCACACTGTGCCCCAGCAGATTATCTGCAGACAGCACAGTCTATCAACATGGGCTCCTTACTGACAGTTTCCCCTTGCTTGCCATCCTGTTTATTAACCAACATCCATTACTTTAAAAACAGTTTTAGAGCAAGAGCCAGGAGACAAAGTAACGGTTGATAGAAGATAAATGCACCACAAATTCTGCTCCTAAATACCAGTAATACAGGAAAGAACAGGGAGGGATCACACTGCCCCAAAGCTGCAAGAATGTTCACTGGCCCTCCTATTTCCAGCAGGCTCTGAAAAGCACAGGGTTTGCAATCTGACAGTTGCACACTGGGGGTAATCTAAAGAATGTGTCAAACTGATCCAGCAGCCCATTAGGTCCCTGATTTATAGAGCAGGAGAGTCTATCTACCTCTGTCCTCACTGATGAAAGTATACTGTCATATTACTATATTACAAAAGTTCGTTATTATATTAAAAACTGTATGACTTTTTTGAAATATCTGGAGGGAAACCTCTAAGGTTTAAAAAGGAAGAGAGTGATAAGGAAGAAGGGAAGGAATAAATGAAAAGATAGACAAGTGATAGATAGATAGATAGATAGATAGATAGATAGATAGATAGATACATACATACATACATACATACATACATACATACATACTTACACACTGACTAGAAAAGCACTTCTGTCAGCTGATAGCTCTCTGGAGTCCATGCTTTTGGTACCTAAAGCCCTCAGCTTGAGCACCTTGCAGCACTGCTGCCATCCCAGGATACTACTAGAATCTTGAGTTGCTATTTCGCCTTTTCACTGGAGACTGAGCAAAAGTACAAGCTCTTGCTTTAGGCTGATAGTGATCTTTCTCCCCAATTCCCACTACATGTGTGTCCGTCTGCTCCCTACAACATAGGCTGCTTCTTGGAAAAAAAAAAAAAAAAAACCAACACCGCAGTGAGACTCAGGAACTAAAAAACAATGAAGATAATAACAATTGAAGAAAAATATAACAACACTACTCCAAGGGACTCAGAGAATCTTTTCCTCTAAGGTCACCCTCAACAAGCAGACAAGATGAGTCTCTCTTCCATATTCTCTATGCACCATGAGTCCCTCCTGTCACAACAGTATAGCAAAGGAAATGAAGAATTACCAGTTGCCAATTCAAGCTACTGCTTAGACCAGTGAGGCTCAACCTTCCTAATGATTCTTTAATCCAGTCCCTCGTGCTTTGGTGGTCCTCAACCATAAAATCATTTTCATTGCTACTTCATAACAGTAATTTTGCTACCTTTATGAACTGTAATGCAAATATCGGATATGTAGGATATCTGCTATGGGGTCGCAGGCCACAGGTTGAGAACCTCTGGTTTAGATGCTGCCTCCACGCTACAGATGCCATGGCCTGACTGCAGAGAGCTATGCCTGTAAATGTCTAAAGAGGAGCTTCTAAGATCTTTTTCAATAATATTTACATAGTTGTTTTCTGTTACCATAACGGGATCTAGATTTATGATTAAATGGACAGCACATTTGTGTTTTAGGAGGAGATTTAAAAGAAATTATACTCTTACTGTGGATAATAAATTGACATCTTGTCTATGTAGAACAGCTTAGCCATGACAAATGGCAGGATGGCAGAATGTGTTCATGTTAACTTGGAGGCCCAAAAGTAAATAAATAGGCATGTTAGTGAACAGGTAAGGTGAGAAAGCCTCAGTTCATTGATTTTCTGTGTCTTTTGCATATTAAAATCACAAATATTGCTTGTAAACTATTCTTATCATTTGGTTTAGTCTAAAAAACCCTTATTTGGGTAGTCTTGGGTAGGGTCACACATATATATAGTTTTAATATGATACCCAAGTGATTCTAGTGTATGCAGGATGGAAAGCTACTGAGTATAAAATGTCCTTACTATACTATCAGATTTATAATCAATAGATTATTGATTAGCAGATAAGATAAAATGGTTATGTATTAATGTGTTGATTCATTATAGTGAGTTATTGAATACCATTATGTGATCAGCACTGTTCTTTGCTCTGGTTATACTCAGCAAAGAAGCTGCAAGCTAAACACTCTCAAGAAATCCAAATTCAGTGATTTTCAGAGATATTGAAACAGAAACTTGCATCCATGAGCCCCACACTAGCTACAGTAGAATAACTACCAAGCACATGTATTCTCTGTCCTTCTCCCAGCTAAGGATAACTAATACATGTCTTCATAAGTCAGAGCATGTTGGCCCTATGTACATACCAGAGATCCGTGGCAGCTTTAACTGGTGGAAGAATTTCTCTAAGGTTGATTTACGAGTGAAACACAAGCTCCCAGAGTGACAGCACCTGTGTTTACCACTCTCTACCTCTACCATCAGAGGGCCCACATTTTGGTTCTATCTTGCACAAATCATCATGTATCCGACATATTTTAACATATTTTATTTACTGTTTTTGCTATAACCTGAATGGTGGAACTGTTACTATTTTCAATATATTATTTGGAATTCATGGTTCAAAGAGATAAGCTAACTTGGTTGAGGCCACTCTACTGTTTACCAATCCACTGGCTCTGAAATGTCAGGCTTTGACCTGCAAAGCCACAGTAAGTCACTTTATCTGCCTCAGTATGCCTTCAATCAACTCTTAATTTATAATGGTAGAAGCAGGTAATGAGAAAATCCTAAAGGATTAGGATCACATGCTTTTCCATTGAGACTACCAAAATATATCAGGGTATCTGTTGTAAACAAGGCAGACATTTGAGTAACAATTACAAAATTGTAATGCTGGAGCTGGATTGAAAATCAGTTTGTCCAATCAGAGTTCATCTAGTACAGTGGTGCTCAATGTGTGGGTTGTGATCTCTTTGGGGTTTAAATGACCTTTCACAGGGGTCACCTAAGACCATCGGAAAACACAGATATTTATATTACTATTTATAACAGTAGCACAATTACCGTTAAGAAGTAAGAATGAAAATAATTTTATGGTTGGGGGTCACTATTACGTGAGAAACTCTATGAAAGGGTTGCAGCACTAAAGAGGTTGAAAACTACTGGTCTAGTTCAATATTTTTCTGACATATGAGGAACTCAAGGATGGCAACATAAGCCAACTTACCTGCCGTTACACAAGCAGGGGTTGGAATCACGACTGGATCTCTAGACATGTTCACACAGCCTCCATATGCACACAGCATGCTGTTTCAAAGGGCTCATCAATGTTGTGTTCATTTCAGGAGGCTTACTGTTTAGATTTTATTTGCCAAAGTATGTGGGGAAACTCAAGTATGTATAGCAATTTCCATTTCCAATTTCTAACCTTTCTACAACATACTTTGAAATGTAAAAATTAAACTGAAGAAGCAGCAGCCTGTAAACTCAGTTCTCTTGAATAAACGTCCCTGACTGCCATCAGACTGGAGTGCATCTGAATGGCAGCCATTATTCCCGACCACCTGAGAAGCTGCAGAAGTGATCTTTGCAATAGGGTGGGGAGCAGTAACTACTCTTGAATACTGATTCCTCCCTGAAAATCACACTTCACTCCCACTCCAGTCTTTTGACTTGGCCTCAAGCCGACGCAGTCTTTTGTATTTGGCACACAGCTCTTCACAGAGATTTCGCCTTCCTGTTCCCACCTGAATCTTGACAGGAATCTCACAGGCATTCAACTATGCCATCTTCGGAGGCAAAGCAACAGAGTAACTGCTCACTCATTTCACTAGGTTTCTATACCCAATAAACAAAAGAAATCGGAGATGAACTATAGAAGAGACAGGAACCTGGATTTGGTGGAACACCACAGGGCAAGTTTCTTCTTTAACCCACTAGATTTTGCAGTGGTTTGGCAGAGATGCTCAGGCACTGTGAGGATTAACCCTGTTTCTACGTTTGACAACATTTAGAATTGTCATGGAAACAATCCTAGGGGCATGTCTGTGAGGGATTTCTTACATTAGGCTAACTAAAATGGGAAGGGCCATTGTAAGTATGAGCAGTACCAATGCATGGACAGGTACCAGATTGCATAAATGGCTGGACAGGAGTTAAGCTCAGCAATCATTGCGGTCCCCCACGTGACTGCAGATGCAGGGTTGCAACCACGCCTATCTCCTGCTATCATGACTTACTTGTCAGGATGAACTATATCCTTGAACTAGGCGTCATAAAATGGCTCTTCTTTTGTCAAGTTGCTTTTGTTGGGTGTTGTGTCACAGCAACAAGGCAAGTAGCTAATTCATGAGAAGAAGAACACGGGGAACATGCTAGAATCGGAGAATGGTTACATTTAAGAAGTTCCTGCTGGTCATCTGGAGCTTGGAGTATATTTTCTCTCAGAGTAACCTATATGCTGGGGGACAGTCTACAGGAGTAAAAGAAGCTCAACGCGTAGATCTGGTTCAGGGATTTCCTGAACTCTGATTCCCTTCCTATATCAGATATGCCCCTGGGACAGACTTTAAACACAAGTCCCAGAGGAAAGCTGCACTTTCGTTATCTTGGGAAGAAGCATCAACAGTGAAATGTGTACTGACGATGATGCAAGACTCAAGGCTAAAAGCATCATGGGAAAAATAAAACAAACCTCTCAGATTTAGTAGCAAACTATTTCTCACAAAATAAGTCACCCTTTCTTGTCAACATAACAGTTTTGAAAAATTAATCACCTGACAGAAGTTGCATCAAATCTTAAATGTTTTGTCTCTCTGTCCAAACAAACTGAATTGTTAGTAAACCCATTTGCCAGCCAAGGGACAAGATGCCCAAAGATGGAAATATTAACCAAGGTTTGACTATATTAGATAACTATCTTAATCTATTTTTTGTCAGAGTGAATCCATGTGGAAATTCTGTCTGTTGGTGAAGATCTGTTGTCTCAGTCATCTGGGAGGCAAAGGGAGGAGGATAAGTCCTGCTTCAATTTAGGGAAAAAGTGTTTCAAATAGATTTTTTTAATGATAAATATTAAATGAGAGAAAAAGGAATAATGAAAATAGCATCAAAAAGGGTTAGGAAGATAATTCAGAGGGAGAGTGTCTGTGCAGCATGGACACTGTGCTGCACTCATGATTCCTGTTCCACAGGAAAAAGAGTCCACATGAATTCTTCCGGGCAGCATTGTTGCCTATAGGGCTAGAGACTAGGGAGTGATAGATATTATCAAATCAAGAAAGAAAGTGGGCCTGAGATGTTCAGGGAAGAGGACCCAAAATCCAGGCTCTCCCTGCTGTTGTCTACAAAGCTCTAGTCCAGACCTAATCCATACCTTGGCATTTACAGCTGCTTTGTTCACTGTACCTTGACCTTCCCCGGTAGGTTTAATAACAGAAATGTCCCCACTTGTCAATCTGGATAGATCCCACAGAGTTGCATCTGGAGGACATGAGAAACCTGTATAAAAGTTAATCCTCAACCCCCAAAGACCTGAGACCACCATGTTGGGGAACACAGAGGAGCCAATCAGAACAGTCAGAAAATGTGCTGCCTCAGATGTTCCATCAATGTCCAGGGTTCAATAATGAGCTGAATTTACCACCTCATCCCCAAACCCACATGCTTCCTGATGACTAGGGGACAAATTTAACCTGTGTTTCCACTGCTCCATGCATGGCTAACCAGGGAACCATGTGGGGTAAGATTCTATCAGCTCTACAAATAGTCTAAACCTAATACAAACACAAGCAAACAAACAAAGCATCAATTACGAGCAAAGTCACCTGTAGTTTCAGCCCCACAGCAATCTCTGGAGAGCTGTCAACCAGCAGCTGGCAGAGGCCAGCTCTCTCAGACCAGCAGTAGCTACCACAGGTACTTGATATCAACAAGTACAGCCAAGGATGTAGTGTGGGTCATGGCCCTCCGCTGCCCGCAAGGTGTAGCACTTCTATACGGGACATTAACTTATTAGGTTCTGAAAGGAAAGGCAGGTTTTTAAAACAACTTTCTGAAACCTTAAAGAGAAAATGCCCGCCCCCCCCCACATGCAATTTAGAACGAAGTAGAGAAGTTTGAATTCTATTTTTTGTTTGTTCGTTTGCTTGCTTGGTTTATAACGTCACAACTTGATAGATTTCCAGCTGTTGGAGAGTGGTGACAAGCTAAGCAGGGGGTGATGCAGGAAATTGTGAAATGATGGCAAATTAAGTGAGAAAATTTATATTACAATAACTGCCAGTGACTTCCAAGGGTTTCCAGCCAAAATATTCCTTGTCCCACTGAAAAACAAATGTATTCTCTACCCCAAATCATCATCATTTTGACTGATAAATGTGGCTGGAACCATATGACGAGAACAAACTTGCCGATTGCTCTGGCTAAGGGTTGAGTGTGGGGAAGGCGGACTGTTGTGATGCCATCTTACCTTCTGCTAATTCCGAAGAGTCAGAGCGGAGCGCACACTGGCTCCGCTCAGTGCTCGCATTTGAAAGTGCGAAGAAGTAGAACATTCAAAGAGACACTCTGTTCTAAAAGGTCTTTTAAGTCCCCAGAAATGCTGGCAGAAATCCAATACACATTTCTAAAGGGGGAAAAAAAAAGCCCCGTGCCTTTCATGAATGGGTTGCATCTTCTGCTTCTGCAAGCTAAGGAGTCCTAATCCTGCACAATCACAGATTGTTTGAAGCCAATAAACCAAAGGTGCTGACCTTGCTAATACACCCCATCAGGAGAAAGAAAGGAAGTCCATACTGGGGAATAAGTAACTCTTCAGTGCACCATTTCCCTCTGGAAAGGGAAGAACAGAGCTGAGAGTGCTCGGCAGGATTTGTGGTTGAACAGTATATCATAAACTTGACCTGAAATAAGAAAAGGTGTTTTGTAAAGTTCTCCGATAGCTCTGCCTCCATCTCCGTTGTCCCTGTGCCCTGAGATGCAGGCCCCATTGCTGGCCTCTCTGCTCACCGATGAACACTGTCTACAGCTCTGCTTGATGATCTCCTTGCAAGGGGTCATGCTCAGGTGACAGTATAGCGTGGTGCAGTCTGGACAAGAAACCAATGGTCGCCTGTCACATGTGTGCTTAAGGACCTCATTCATGATACTTGAGAATGCCTGGCTTCCCCTCACATTGTTTTAGCTTCTGGCGCCCGTGGGAGTCTAGGTGTAGCCACACGGCGTGACAGTGTCAATCGACATGCTGAGATTAAATTAGTATCTGTCACCTCGCACATGTGCACTGACAATAAATTAAAACAACCTGACATTTGAATAAATGAACTTCTGTAAACCTTTGATTTCCCATGATATGTAAGATGAAGCAAGTTTTACATCAATTAATTAATCCACACATGACAAAGATAACTTCTCAAAGAAATACTTCCCCAATAAATTCCTCAAAATGCTGATTATCTGCTATAAAGCAAGAATAGTACTGTGGTGAATGAGGTAATATGCAGCTTCCCAAATGCTCCCGGTAAGGGTGAGAAATGTTCAGAAAATAATATATTCAGAAGAAAAATAGATGCAGAACAATAATGAGTCCATTATTGTCCTTGGTTAGGGGAGTGCTACGACAAGAGATGGCTCCTGTGAGTTCAGAGTCTGGGCTTGGGAATAGCTTGCCCGGGTCAGGTGTCTGCTCCATTGCTCATCCTTCTGATGACCCTTTGGTGGTTACTGTTCTATGCATTGGTTTCTTCATATATGAAGATAGTGTAAGGACAGAGCCCATCTTCTGAGTTCTTTTGAGGATGAGTTAAATGCATACATACATAGCACTTTCAGGAGAGTTTAGAATTAATAAAATACACTATACTAGTTATTTTTCTAGTGCCATGATGAGACACTATGACCAAGGATACGTAAGAAAGAAAATGTCTACTGAGGCTCATAGCGCTTGAGGTTTAAAGTCCATGATGACAGCAGGCAAGTGGCATAGCACTGGAGCAGATGCTGAGATCTTAGATTCTGATCCACAGTCACAAGGCAGAGAGAGCAGGGCTAACTGGGAATGGCATGGGCTTTTGAAATCTCAAAGCCTACCCATAGTGACACGGCTCCTCCAACAAGGTCACACCTCCTAATCCTTCCAAAATACTTCCACCAACTTTGAAACAAGCATTCAACTATATGAACCTATCGTGTTATTCTTATACAAACTACCATACATGCTAGTAGTATCATTTATTAGGCAAATCACACAGGAGGCAAACCATTGCAAGTAATATCCAAATAAATATAAAAGCCCTCATATATGCCTGAGAGTCTCCATCATTTATTATGTGTTTAGTGAGAGCCATATGCTTGTCACAGCACAAACAGAATGCTATGAGACAAAACCACATTTTTAGAGGAGAAAACAGACAAAAAGTATTTAAATAAATTCTCCACGTCTTAAAATAAGTACATCAATGGAGCCTGTCTAAGACTAAAACCCAAGGTCAGGCTCCTTATATAGAGTGGCTTCCCAGACCACCTGTCATTTTCCTACAACTTACAAACATTACTGCGATGGAGTACATAATCTTTCTCCTTTTTCAAGAGTTTTAGTAAGTGCAGTGATGATGATTAATAAAGGTGGGCATCTAATTGAAGGACAGTAGAAACCAATCAAGTTCATCTGAGACTCCATAAAATTAACCCAGAGAGAGAATAACACACACACACACACACACACACACACACACACACACACACACACACACACAGAGAGAGAGAGAGAGAGAGAGAGAGACAGACAGACAGACAGACAGACAGACAGAGACAGAGACAGAGACAGAGAGAAGAAATGTTTCTCTTGGGGAAAGAGAATTGGGGAGGAAATCAAAGTAGTGACAGAAAGGAGTCTGATGGTTCTTCATCGTGGCATGTAGGCTAGTAGTTTCATTTTGCAGTGGTGTAAATGTGAGAGAACCATGGACAACAGGCATGTCGTACGTCTTAAACTGAGAGCTACCTGACAAAAACTACCTTAACCAAAGTTAGTAAGGCTGTGCAGTGCTCATGATCAACAAAGAGGCAGGCTGCCCATCCTTATCCTCTCAGAGGTGTGGAGGCCCCTGACAGGCAGACCCTGCAGCTCAGATGTGGACATGGAAAACAGCCGCACTCTGCTCCAGAGTGCAGCCGATTGTGCATAGTAACTCCAAGCAAAGATTTTGTAACCAACACAACCTGCTCTAACCATTTCCCTTTTCCAGTGTCCCCGGGGAGCTAAGATCTGTTCTAAGTTTTACAAACAGACCTGATCCTTTGGAAGTCACTCCTTAAGTGTTTTCTGGCTTCTAAAAATGCTTAGATTTGGGTGGGGGGGTCCCACTTTCTCACTGTTTTTCTTCCTCCTACTCTGGCTTTACTCTCATCAGTATTTAGCGAAAAATCTTTTCCTCACACTCAAGACTCCTCATTCTCTTTCTCAAAATTTCTCAGTGCTATAAAACCAACCATCATCTTGTATGTTTCCCAGTGATGAATGAGAAAAAGCTCAGTCACCCTAAGCCATGTGGAAGCCAGTGGAAGAGGAGGGGCAAAGAGAAGTCATCACAACACCTACCTACCTCTAAGAAGTTGCTTTCCATGCCTCCTCAGTGGCTTTTCCATTGACTATGCACCCAAACAGGGGATGTCTTAATACATGCTGCTCCATTTCTTAATAGAGCGGATCAATATATGTTGTACTCTGGGCCCTGCGAGGGGAAGGATCTGCTGCCCCCTCTCATAATTCTGAGATCCAGCACGGCCAGCAGATCACCTCTCAGACACCTTTCTAGTACTCAGATTTGGATTATTCCATGCGTTCAGTCTTTCCCTTTTGGTCTTATCAATTAAAAATACACTCGTTTAGGGTTCTCCATACATTAGAATTAAAGAGCATTCCCTTAGTTGATGACCCCCTTAACATACACACATCTCTTCCTCTTCTTTTCTTGACAACTTCTTCCTCAAAAGAACGGACTCTATCACCTTTCTAGTTCCCTCACTACTTACCCCCAGCAGTAGGATTCACAGGACATTCACAGCCCAGTGCAGGTTCTCAGGCCAGTGCAATCTAGCTTTCCCTCCACTACTTCTGCAGGGCCATTGTCCTCCACATTGGCCAAGCTCGTATCCACTTTACAAGCACTTTTTAAAAATATGTGTATGAGGCCTGTCTTGAGTTTGTTTGTTTGTTTTCACTATTATCTTTTTCATTTTTAAACTATATGAATTGTTTGGTGGTGGTGGTGGTGGTGAGGTTTACGCCCATGAGTGTAGGTGTCCAAGGAAACCAGAGAAGGGAGGAAGATTCCCTGGAGTTGGCGCTATGGAGACAGTGACCAATGTGGGTACTGGAAGCTGAACTTGGGTCCTCTCTCAGAGTAGGACCTGGTCTTGACCACTGAGCCTGTTCTGTGGTGCTCTCTGTAGGTGTGCCTGCCTCAGTTGTATTCTAACTTACAAGTTCAACTCTTTCAAATTCTCAGGCTCTCACATTTGGCTCAGGACTGGTGTCTTCTCTTCTTCCTTTCACTATCTATACATTGCTTTAAGCTATTAACAAAATCTGAAATGCTTATACAGGAGTCCTCCAAACACATATCCTTACACTAGACCTCTTGCAAATGCACCGAAGATGTACATATCACGACTCACTGAAGTCTGCACTGGAATGGATAAAATCCTCAGATTTAACATGTAAGAAAGGAACTCATAGCCTCGCCAACTCACCCACTGACCATCCCAAGATAGCAAGGAGACAGTCCCTTTCACTGCTTCCCCTTTGCACCTTCTTGCTCACCTCACAGGACTGTCATTTCTACTTCATTATATAAAGATCATTGGGTTAAGTTACTGCTGCCAAGACAGGCTATCTGAGTTCAGTTCACAGGAATCTACACAGTGGAAGGAGAGAACGAACTTTCATAAGTTGTCTAACCTCCACGAGTACACTATGCCCCCATGCCTACCGAGACACATACACAATAAACAAAAACATTTAAACAATGCCTCATCCTGCTTCCATAGTTCACCCCTTCTTTCCTTAAAAGCTCAGTCTCTTCTTCCTTACGTCACTGATTAACATTCTTTTGGCTCTTGTACTTTTATGGTTTTGACCACCAGAAAGTGCTTTATATGCACTGTGAGAGTTTTTCCTTAGTCCCCTCTCCTCCTTGTCTCTAACTTTTCAAAAATGCATTTATATCTTTGGGATACATTTTAGCATATACACACTAGAGAGGAATTTAAACAAATCAATCTTGCAGGACTGAATTGTGAATATGGCATGTTTTATACATACACCAGCACCTGAAGGTATCTAGAACTCAGTAAGTATTCAGTAAGTTCAAACACATCTGTATGATTCTGCTCATATCTTTTCGTGAAGTTTTTCTTCTGCACTGAAACATCAGTGGATTTGAATAAATGTCACATTACTATTGGTATTATTATTAGTTATCATTATTCAGTGTTATTAGCTATAAGTCTCCCCTATTCGACTGTTAAAAGCTTACAGGCAATGGTCCAATTATTCACATCTGGATAATATCATTTAGCATGGAGTAGGTATGCATTTATTTGCATATTCCATTAATCTGCTAAATTTCACTTGAAATTCTATTTATTAAACATTTTTTTCTAGGCTCCAAGAAGAGACAAACAAGATCTCTGTACCAGGAAAGATTTTAATGGTGGCATCAGACAGCACTAAATAATAAACAAAATCATTACAGCTGTGACATATAGTAGATGAAGGCAATAAAAGGCTACGGTAAAAAGTCTCGAGACCTCACTTGGTGATGCAGACTGCAAAAACGACCTTTTAACAAGCTAAGAAAGGATGGAGTGCTAATTATTCTCAACAAATATTTAGACTCAATTTTCCTACAGATGAATACATCGTGTCCCAGGATTCTTGATATCCTTTGTGCCCCAATCTCAAAAAATCCATTTCCACATTTGATTACCAATTCATAGTGAGCTTAAGATTTGACATAATTGAACAAAGGACAATGTGAGGAGAAAATCCTCCAAGGGCCTATGAGGGTGCATGTACAATTGTCTATTAGAGGACAGCAGGGTGGTCATCTACAGCTCAAAGGACTTCATGGATGTAAGATTTAACCACACAGTATGAAATCTGTTGCACCAAAACAATATAAGAAAAGGAAAATTAATATACTTCACATCCCCTGAATCTACAGCTACATTTGACATCAGATTGTCAGTTGCTTTGTTTCCTGTATCACAATATTCTGCACGTGCTTCCTTGGTTTACATTGATAAAGTTATTAACTCATCAGGATGCTATCTGCTTTGCTGTGCATCTTATCTATTACTTGCTAAAAGGAGAAATGGAGAACTCAGCAGAGTGCCAATCAACTCGGAGTACAAGGCTACATATGGAGTCCAGATTCTCAGTCTTTGAGGGCTCAGAAAGTTGTAAAATATCACTCAATGGAGCACAGACAGGGTGTCATGAAAAAACTGCCATGGGGTGTGTAGTAAGCTCCATGACCCAAAGGGCGCTGAAGACAAAGGGGCCATACCCTGCACATGAACCTAGGATTTTCACACTTAGCTCTGGACATGCTTTTCCTACTGGAGTGAAACATGTTTAAATTTCATAAGATCGTGTGGAATTGTCTTCAAAACAGTTTGGCTTATATGCAAGGCATTGCACTCACATTTTAGGATTTTAGGGTTTTATGAATTTTAATAATCCTAAAAACATTCATTTCTTCTTCAACATATTTTATGAGTTATTTGAGAATTATAATATATTTTTATACATCATACAATATATATTTTTACAATTTTTATTTTTGAAATTTAGAAAGAATGGCTTGGACATGGTAATACACACTTTATTCCCAATACTTGGGAGGCAGAGATAGAAAGATCTCTGTGAGTTAGAGGCCAACCTCAACTGCATAGTGGGTTCCAGGACAGCCAAGGCTACATAGAAAACCTTGTCTCAAAAAATAGATAGACATGAGGAGGGGGGATAGGTACATTTTTGTACAATATATATATATATTCTTCATAGTATTTCCTTTTCTCAACTGCTCCCAGGTTGTCTCCACTTCCCTGTCCACCCAACTAACTGTTCAATGTCTCCACCCACTGAAAAAAAAAAAATCAACATAGGCAAACTAAAAAAAAAAACAAAACAAAACAAAAGAAAATCAGTGAAACAAAAATCTCAACAAGACCAAAAAAAAAAAAAAAAAAAAGCATACAACACACAACAGAATACACAGTCTGTTTTGTGTTGCTGCCACAGAGTGTGGCTTATATACACCTATTGGAAAAAATTTAATTTTACTTTCCTAACAGGTTACATTTGCAAATATCTCATTTGTTAGAGGTAGGATCTTTTGTCTACTTCCCCTTCTCAGTTCTGGGATTTTATCTGGTTGAAACCTGTGCAGATTCTTGTGGGTACTGTGGCTGTCCCTGTGAGGTCAAACATGGCATACAATACATTCGGATCAGATTTATCCCATCCCCATCCCCTACTACTTCCTCTAACTGTTCCCAGATCCATCTTCCTCCCCACTTCTCAAGCCCATGTCCTTTTTGCATCTAATAGCCTACTCAGTCCATGAATGGGAGCCATCAGCTAGAGCCTGGTTTATCTACCCAGGATCACACCTCTAAAGACAACTTACTGGTATCTCCCCTAACAGCTTTTCACCTAAGCCATTTCTAATACATTGCTTCCGAGAAAAATAGAGTTCATTGAAACTTAGTATGAGCCATGTTCTTTGTGTGGGACAGGCAACAGAGAGAACCCTAAGACATATTCATGCTGTTCATCACTAAAGCCTCTCTAAAAAATATCTAAACAATTTAAGGACTTGCTTTGCCTCATGGTTTCAGATATTTTGAGTCCATGTTTGGCTGGCTGTATTGGTTTAGGACATGTGATGAAACAAAGCTGTTCTCTTTGTGATGCCTACAAAGCAGAGACAGGAAAAGGGAACAGGGACACTATATAAGCAGACAAATAAAGATTTGTCACCAGTGACTTCTGTACTCAATGCCATCTCTTCATAGTTTATTCTGCTTTGATCCTATCAGTAGATTAACCCAGTGTCCACAGACCCCGGAGCCATCCTTCAATACATGCGCATGTGGAGACATGATACATATGTTAAATATACTATAATACATGTTATGTACACTTTAATACATGACCACAGTCTGCTTTTCTAAACTATAATGGAAATAAGACAGATGTAGAATTACGGTATTAATAGGAGCCTTTTCTATTACCTGCCTTAAAACTCCCAAATAATTGACGTAGAGACATATTAGATTTATTCAACAGGCTTTAAGCACTATAACTGGGTATATATTCATCATCATTCGTATATTAATATATTCTAGTCTAGTTATGGTAGTCTGGCTATCTCCCAGCCATGTTTGCTTTTACTTGCCATCTCAGTCTTGTCTTGGCCCTTCTGTTACATCTCTCTGTCTTCATGGCAAACTCCTCATGGGATCTTCTCCTCCCGCCTTCTCTCTCCTCCCTTCTCGGTGCCTTTTTTTCCTTCCACCTCCTCTCTCTCCTTCCTTACCCGAGACCTCCTAGACTGGGAACAGACTCCCCACCTCCCGTCATCTTTCACCTTGCTGTAGGCTGAACGGCTTCTTTATTAACCAATATAACTATGGAGCGTCTTTTACACAACATGGATACAGCAGATTCTTCATAGAAATGACATGCGCACTTCCAGACTGGAACCAGATTTGGGTGCACAGAAATCAGCATGGAATATACCGTGCCCAAGGCCATTCTCCAAAAGACAGACATCATAATAACTTGTGCACAGCTTTATCTTGAATTACTGCACTTCTATCTATGCACTGAGTTTATCATTTTTATCCCAAAAGCAGATGTTGAGTTTCTGGTAAGAAGGAAAATCTTTCTTACATATAGTTTTATTTCCACTGACTACTGAAAGTGGTGGCTGGTGTAATAAACTCTTATATTTGTTTGTTGAATGGAATGAAGTAAACAAACATCTGGCAGCCATTAGAAGACAAAGACACATGATGTGCCATGGCATTAATGAAGAAGAGACAGTTATCCAAAGATAACTGTATGTATGACCAGAAGGGGAGTCCACAAAATCAGCCATTGTGAAAAGGTCCTCTATTCACATCTATTAGAAGATACTGAGAGAAAAACACTGGGGGAAACAAGTATTGTGATCATTCAACCCTGAGTATCTTATTCCAACATCTGCTTTTTATAAGAGAAGCAGAAACGTCGTGTGTAGATACAGGTGTGCTAATGCAAGATAAAGCTGTGCACAAGTCATTATGGCGTCTGCCTTTGGGGGATGGCCTTGTGCACTGTGCGTTCAGATGTTGGTTCTTGTGCCCGGAGATCTGATTGGAATCTGGACATGGGCATAGCCATTTCTATGATGTAGAGTATTTTATATTTATGATGTAAGACACTTAACGTTATGACTTTAGTATATGATGCCGTTTTAGACCTCCTTGGCACTTTACAGAGATCAAGTTATTAAAATATAAAGGCAGGTCTACAAATATGTTACTAACTATTATACATCATAACTAATATTGAAGAGACTAATACAGAAACATCAGAAAGGGAAACCAGAGCCAGGTGCATGCACACTAGGAAAACAGAAGAAGATGAGCTCTGTGGATCATCACACAATCAGGAAGCAGGCTCTCTAATTTTCCTAAGCTTTACTTCTCTCCTGTGGAAACTGGAGACGCTAACAAGGCTGATTTCTATAGGGTTGGTTCAAGAATAAATACACAGAAAACACTGCTTCGCAGAAAGCACTTCTTGACTTAGTTTAATTCAATATGCATACTCCATATATTGGGGCACTTATGATTTAGACTCATTGTTAAAGGTGTTTTTCTGTATAGACACCCATGATTCACAGGCAAGTGAAACAAGATAGGCTTCTGGAGTCCACTAAATAGAACACTCCTATATTTTGAAACAAGCAAACACAAAAAATTATCCCTGGTCGGTGTATATCGATTAACACTTAAACCGGGACCTGAACATTAAACAAAATAATTGGCAACTGTTAATAACACCAACCTAGGCCTGTGTGGAAAGTTTCCTTCAGGCATCACCACACTGACTGACTCATTATAACAAACGCATACTACTTCCATGATTTACAAAGTTGGCAATTGGATCTTAATAAAACAACTGAAAGCCTGGGACCGCAAACCACTGCCACATGATATACACATGACCTGAAACTCAGATGAATTCTGAATGGAGAAGGTGGTGATGGAGACCATTTGTGGGATGCCAGCTAGCTCCTGCAGGCCTTAGAGGGTGGTGTTGGTACACAGCCCAAGCACAGACATGAACCGCATCATTGGGTATGCCGGAAGTGAGGGAAATCCCTATGCAGGGCCATTTTGACACATCGTTTTTAGACTGTGTACTTCCATTCCATAGCCCTTTATTCACGGTTGAGTAAAAAGTGTGTTTTGTAGGAAAGCTGCTCTTCAAAGCAGGAAGCTAACCATCTGCTCCATGCCACAGTATACCCCTGGAGCTTCTGGAGTGGGAGAGGAAAGATCTTCGCATCCAGAAGTGGGATCTGAGACACTGACTTTGACCAGTCACTGTCAACTGTAAGCCTCTCTGACAGAGGCACTGCAGGTGTGTGGCCCTTTAAAAGTGCATGCTTGTATCTCAGTCAGAACTGCCTGAGGCTCCCACAGCAGCTAAGCCTCTCTTGGCAGAGTACTGATTGCTCTGGACAAGAGAGAGGAAAGATGAATACATTTCTTTTCCGAGATACTGTATCTCGATTTGACGTTTTATTTATCTCAACCTTTAAGCTTATCTTGCTTCAAATGGTAATACCAGCTTTCCCCACAAATCTCAATGCTTAATCCACAGCCAGTTAGAGTTGGTATTCAGGTGCCATTAATTGTCCTGTGTCAGATCACCTAGCCCCTCTCAGTTTGACTCCCCGAGTGAACAATGACACAACACAAAACAAAATCAGCAACTTGCTCTAGGATTAAGGCACAATCGATGGCAGCACGAACAGGGAGTAAATCTCATTAATTGGGCACAATGGTAGCTTGTCATCCCTGTCTCATAGATCCAAAGAGCTTTAAGTCCTTAGGACATCAGTACAAGGTCAATGCCTCTTGGCCCCCACCTACTCCAATACTCAGAGGGCATTTGACACTTGACTCTTTTCATTATTTAACTGGTAGAAATCTCAAGCAAAAAGGCTCAGTTGAAGGTTTGGATCTGAAAAACTGGACATTTCTCAGTTGCTTAGGATTTTTTCAGAAATAGAAAAGAAATTCTGTTAAGAATCTCAGTATTTAAAAACCCTGCTCATTTATACATATAAATATCATGCATACATTAGTTATTAGTACATATAAATATGATACATACATTAGGTATTAGCTTACATCTCGGTGTGTGTTTGATTGTGTATGTGCATGTGTGTGTTGGGGTGTGAACATGCACATGTGTGCTTGTGCTGTGTGGACAACAGAGGTCAGCTTATTGGATGTATCCTTGATCACTGTCCATCTTATTTTTTAAAACAGAGTTTTTCACTGTACCTGGAACTGACTTACTTGTCTAGTCTGGTTGGCTCCCAAGCACTGGTAATGCTCCGGTCTCTGCCTCTCCGTACTGTGATGGCAGGCACCATTTTTATTTCATTAACCTCCCTCCCTTAGAGCATAACGTGCAGTCTTAATAGGTCTCACCAGAGAGAAAGAAGCAAGCTTCCACTGAGCACTAGGGTTAGCAGTCTAGCACTACCTCCTCCTGTGTCTCTCTGTGCATTTGCCACAGTGCAAGTAGAGCGTTGGTTGTGTCTGCTAAAGCCCTCTGCCTCTCTGAGACAAGGTTGCATGTCTTTTAATTGCCTAACACACACTCTGAGCTGTTTGTGGCAGATACACTGTAGGGGGAAAAGTGGCTTTTAGTCTTATGAATGCATGTATGCTGGAAAAAGCTATCAAAGAGACACATATGTACTGAGCCATGCACATTCTGATCAAGGGTTCCGGAAGTTAAATAATGCACTAAGTGCTGGGCACCAACCAAGACACCTATTGGCCCTGGCCTACCCCTAGATTGAATGTAGACAACACTCCATCTTCAGGGTTTATCAGATGAGATGGGAGTAACCACTGAGAGGCAATGTTCTCCTGAGTTCCAGGGGCTGGTGCAGGTATTGCCACCTGCTATAGGCTGCTGAGAAGGCCAAAACTTAAAGTAAAAATAAAAAACCATTTAAAAAAACTAATAAGTAGTAAAATCCACTGAATTGGGTTTCTGAGGATTTCTCTGTTTTTACTGCAGGCTGATAACACCCCCACAGCATCTTTGTTTGGGCATTCAAGAGGTAATCTGTCCCTAAATGCTGTATAACCTTTCATTTGTCACAGTACTTTTTTTCCCACACAATTTGTATGTGTGTGAGATACCACACAAATCCCTGAAATAAAGGCTTACAAATGTCTGCGTGTTCACCTGTGTGCTAGGGAGCTACAGCACCATGGACAGCAAACTCCGCCTTCCTTGCATCTGAAGGGAAGCTGGTTCCTGCACACCTAGAGGCTGAGGTGCTGCCTTCTCTAGGAGGAAGCCCAGCCCTTTCTCCTCATCATTTCCAGGTCAGTGAGAACCATGGGAATCAAAACGCATTAGCACTTCAAGAGGAGTGGAACACAAGAGTCTCACCAACAAGGAGAAGAAGGCACTTCTCTGGCTCGCCAGTAGACAAAGCCTATCCAATCTCTAGAGGAAACAATGGCGGAAAAAAAAAAAAAAAAAAGAAAGCAGGCCTCCAAGCAGGAAACACCCACCCTCCCATCCCCCACCACCCTCCCATCCCCCACCCGCAAACTGAGACTTCCAGAGACAGCAGTAGCAGACACTGGGCTTAAACAGCACAGCAATTGGTGGCCTAATTTATCTCCGTACCTCCAAAGCGAGCTCTCCGTGAGGCTCCCCAGGTTGTAGTCATAGAGCTTCGTCAAAATGAGAATCACCTGAAGGCAGAAGGAAAAAAAATCATGGTTAGTCTCAAACAATTACAATCTCTTAGCACTGAGATGGCCCAGGGGAGGGCTTAGGATTCCTTTAATGGGCGCTTAACATAATTGAATGAATTGTTACTGCTTTGCTGCTGCGGCTGGGGAAAGGGCTGGCAGCTTAGAACTGAGCATCTCAGGCCAGATGCCCTGCCCACCATTCTCAGGGCCCCACCACCACCCGGAGCCAGGGCTTCCTGTTTTCTCATGTATGTCTTTGCCATTGTGGGCTTAATATTTTTCATGAAGCTTACAAAACTGTCAAGTATGTACATTTCAAGTTAAACCCCCTGAGTAAAACTGATCAGGAAAAGTCAATGATAAGGTTCCCAGCTCCCACAACCAGGCTACATAGTCCACCGTCCTTGATTCCTGATCCTCAATGTACCCATCTGATAGTGAGGCATAGGGCAATGCTAACTCCTGGCAAACATTACTGTGAGAAGTAACAAACGGACCACAAGCACAAATCACATCTTTGCACAGGGCCTATGGCATTAGTTCCTTGCTTCTTTGTGAGTTTGATTAACTGCTTCGTCTGACTTGAAAGTCAGGTAGGGGGTACTACACTGCAGAAGGGCAAAGCAATGACACCGTAAAGGGGTTCCAGGACACTTGATCCCTGAGACTTACAAAGCTGGCTTTGGAGAAGCCTCCAAATTAGGACCAAGTTCTGAGAGAGAACGTACCCGAAACGAATTCTCCTCAGCTTCACAGCAAAAGGGCCCTTTAATTTGCTACCTGTTTCCAGCATCACCTAGAGGCATTCAAACCCTTTACCTCATTTGTTCAGAATACAAGAAGCATTACCTAATCATCCAGGCTTTTCTCTCATGCTAGACAAGAACAAAAGAACCACAGCAAAGCTTGGAGACTGTGATCCAAACACTATAAAACCTTCTGGAAAAAAAAAAAAAAAACGACTTTCAGAGAGCCAGCCCTTTCTTTTGCATGTTCCTGACTGTCTTGGCCACCACAGCAATTTGAGAAGACAATTTCCTTGGTACCAGCAACCAAGAATAGGCCCCATCTTATTTCCTGGAGTCCTCAGTCCCCAGGGCATCTGTGGACATTGAACAATACAATGTGGCCTAACCACTGACGGCTCTTCCTTCACCTATGGACTCTTCAGATACAGGAACAGAACGCGCTCGGCCCCCCCCCTTTTTTTTTCTCATATACATACTGTAGCCCTAGACCTTTCAGCCCTGCTATGATGTCTTCAACCCAGCAGGAAGCCATTCACATTCAATGGCCTGATTTTCTCTGAAGGCCTTGGGATCAATTATAGCTACAGTGAGCACAGAATGTTCTAACCTTGAATTCCGAGGCAGTGACTGCCCAAGTGTGCTAAATCCTTCCAAATTCCAGGTTACTGGCACAGGGCCTCATTTAGGAGGCAGAAGCACCAATGATCCTTAACTCTTCACAGCAAGTTAACTAGGATTCCCTTCTAGGAAATAGAGAGCTATGTTAACCAGAAGGCCAGCTGAGATCCCTGCAGACTTGTCCTCCGAAGCCACCTCCTTCCGACCCACAGTATGAGCTGCCACCAATGATCTTTTCAAAAGTCCCTTGTTCGGCAAGACGTGAGCATGTGTGAGGTGTGAGGCACCCTATGGGTACATCAGATGGCATGCCTGTGGTGGGGCATATGCTTAACAGATCCCTGTGCCAATTAAGTGCTAAATTTCAATCATAGCCGTCCCAGGAATGCTGATCGGCGGCAGCGGGGTGGCTGTTTGTTTGAAGACAAAGAATGATGTTGCTACTGCACCTCGGTGTGGTTTTGCCAACTAGTCCTAAAAGTCCCCCACCATGAAAATGGGAGTGTGGGCAGAGGCATTTCTAGGTAGTTGCTCTTATGATACAATACAGCAGTAAACTAAATAATGACATTCTTCTGGTCACGGGCCATGGCTCCTATTCATGTGACAATGGACTTCAGAGGTGCCCAGGAATGGGATCCCTTTAATCCAGTGTGAAATGGTACAACCCGCCCCCCCCCCCCACACACACACACAGGGATTGTTTAAGCAATCAATTCTCAGGGCACATGGGCATGAAGGTGGAAATCTGTCCCCTGCCTCCTCTTGCTGGACTAGTAAAACTGAAAATGCTAGTGACATGGTCCGGCAGTTCATCAATACCACACAGGAGATGCATCCTCTGTAAATATTTCACAGCATAGCTGTTCGAGCCAATGTAATCTTTCTGTTTTCAGCACTAGAGCAAGAAGGAGAAAGGAACTGCTAGGCTTACCCAGGACCTCTCTTCCCTTCATCTTCCCCCCTGAGTGTATGCACTACTTGGCACCTCACTGCTGGACAATTAAGTGATGCGTTGGTTTGTAAGAGCGGGCACATTGGTTATTGGCTAGTTATTCTTCTCTTCTGATTAGTGGTGCTATTTAACAAAGTCCTCACCTGTTAAAGAGGTCATAACCCAAACCACTGCTCCAAAGTGAGACAACGAGGAAAAGGCAGTTGTCTACCTATCTTGGTACTAGCCTCTTATAAGTTTGCATATTTTCAGATGTTAAAGAAATTTGCATATTTTCAGATGTTACAGAAATCAACCTAACTGTGAGTAAAATTTTCTTTAGGAATGAATACCTGATCATTTACTGTCACTCTATAAACAACTTTCATTTATAGATTTTTATTAGTTCAAGCATATGACATTAAATTATAAATTCAGTGGAAGAAATTATGTTTTCAGTTTCGTGTGTGTGTGTGTGTGTGTGTGTGTGTGTGTGTGTGTGCCTATGTGAGTGTGGTATGAGTATACGTAACATGCATAAGTGTCTGAGTGTGTATGTGTGCGCGTGTGTGAGTTTATGTATGGATGAGTGTGCCTGTTATATGAATGCATGTGTCATGTGTATATATGTGTATTGTGTGTGTGCATGTGTGCATGCATATGTATGTGTATAAGGTGTAGGTGTGGGTGTGTGTGAGTTGTGTGTGGATAGATGTGTGTGATGTAGACGTATGTACCTGTTATGTGAATGTGCGTGTTATGTGTATGTGTGTGTGTATGCATTTGTGTCTGTGTGTTATGTGGATGTCTCATGTGGATGTGTGTGTCTGCTATATGCTTGCGTGTTATGTGAATGTGTATGCCTGTTATGTTGGTATGTGTGTCTGTGTGTTGTCTGTATGTTGTGTGGATGTCTCAGGTGGATGTGTGTGTGTGCATGGGAAGGAGGGTTGACCTGCAAACATGCAACATTAAGTATCTTGGGCTATCACTTTCCACCTAATTTTATGAGACAGGGTCTCTCACTAAACCAGGGGCTCATTGGTTCTGTTAGACTGGCTAGACAATGACCTGCAGAGATGTGCCTATCTATTCTGCCTGGTGCTGGGGTTACCGATACAAGCTTTGGAGTGAACGCTGGGAATGCAGACTCAGGTCCTCAGGCTTAGACACCATGGACATGACTGACGAACCCATCTTCCAGCTCCTGTCAAGGTTATTTTGACAAACATTTGCTCACAAAACATAATGTCGGTAAACTTCCAATTCATTATTCATTGCTCTATCTTGGTTTCACTGTACAGTGCCCAAATACCCCTGAGAATACCATAAGTGCTAATCCTGATGAGAACTTTATTAGGAACTGCTGCAAATCTCAGGAGATCTTTGAATAGCAAACATCCAAATAACTATGGGCTGATAACTTCCAGTTAGCAATATATCTAGCCCTTAACATGGAGTTATTTCTGGAACTTTCCACAGTAATACATCAGAAGTATCCCTCCTAGCCAGTCTCAGGACTCCTGCTACCACATGAAATTTGTCTTTTACTGAAAGTTTTTCCCTCACATTCTTGCCTTACAAAACCTTAATTTGTTGATACTTGAAGAAAATGTAGCACCCACCTCCTGAGCCGTTGTGTGGTGGTCACTCATTCTGAGATTTCTGTGTGGGAAAGGATGGTGTATTTAAGTAAATGAGTAAAGGCTTTCTGCATAGTGTAGACAAAAAATCAGGCTGGGACTCTAACGCAACCTTTTGTCCAGAGCCTTCCAGACTGCCTACTGAATAATTCCATCAACTCTGACCACTTACTCTTTTGCATAGAGGTGAGAAATTGTCACCGAGAACTTAGTGACAGAAAAAAAAATGCAAATTCATTTCCTCAGAGCTCCAATGTTTTTCTGCTCTGCCTTACAAAACAAAGCTATTGTAGATATAAATAGAGACACCAGTATATGCATGACTAAACAGACAGGTCCACTGTAAATTAGCAAAAGCCAGTGAAAAACATTTTGTAGCAAAATAGCTGGACAAGAGTTCTTTCTGAGTTTTATTATAATTAATTAATTTGGATAAAGTTCTGGTTAATACACAGTCTCCATTAGGCAAATTATTAGGCCCATAACAACTTTGAATATGACAGTATTTTTCATCATTAACATAAAACATGATTTAGAAGCAAAACCTCAAGCATTTAAGGAACCCTTAGGTCACCTTCCTGCGAAAGCAATTCTGCTTAGCATATATTTGCAAACTTGTCATAAGTGCTATAATGCAGAGGATAAAAATGCAATGTTCGTTTTCTAAATAGCAGCACTGGAAAGTTCTGCTTTTTTTTTTTTTTTTTTTTTTTTTAAGGAAAGAAATATACTTTTCCCTGATTGTTTACTAAACTAAACAATTTAACCCTACTGGAAGGAAAATAGATTGCTCTGAGTATATCAATTCATTTATCAGGACATTTGGTTTGGCCATTGACCCCTAATTCACCTTCATCTGAGAAAAATTTAGAAAATGGGGACATGCTACTATCTCTTATTTTCTGCACCTTGGCTAGTTGTGGAGTGTTCAACTCTATTTTATTTTATTTTAATTTAATTTTTTATTTTTTTTGAATGTTCAACTCTAAATGAAGAGTATAGGCCAGATCCCTCCTCTAACTGCCCCAGGATGATTGTGGATGATGGGGTGGAGCAGTGTAACACAGGCAGAGGCGATGCTATGAGATGCTATGAGGTAACAGTGTCATCTGGACCCAGCGGTGGCACTTAACCACTCAGAGCAGCCGTGAGAGGTGCACAACACCCGCGCAAACCTAAGCTAGACCAAAATCTCAGTGTGGAGAAGGGAGGTGTGCAGGAAGTCTCCACACTATCAAAGGAGCTATTGGCAATTGTGGGTTTCTGGGGCAGGAGAAGGAGAGTTTTCTCTAAGATAGCCCATGAGAAGCCAGCTACAGGTCAGGGGAAGGCTATACATCCATGAATAGCTGGGAAGCATAGCTGTGACTTGGGGGTGGGGGTGGGGGTGGGGAAGAAGACAAAGTTGGAAAGATAGAAAAAGAGGGGTGGATCTTAGAAGAGTTGGGAATGGAGTGGCAAATATGATCAAAATGTGTTGTATCTGAAAGAACTAATAAACTATTTAATAAAAATTAAAAATAAAACCACCAGAAAATAAAATAGGGATATACCTATTTATTTTTTAATTGTTCATAATCTGCATTCTTCTTTCTACTTCTACTCTATGGAAACACGTCTCAATAGAAACAAACTGGTCCTCAAGCTCCTAAAGCACAAGCAATCTGTGCCACAAAACTATACAGTCTCATTCCTGATGCCCAGTAGCTCAATGTCTGAATAAAGCAGGCGAGGGCAGGATCTATCCGTGTCTGTGTAGCAACATAATCCAGGCCCGGACAAGCAGGTATTTCAGGCTGGCACCTGAGGAGAACTCACAGCTAATGTTCCACCAAATCTCTGTCTCCTGAGGTGGGCCATCATCTGCCTCTGGTGAGCAGGGACAGGCCTCACTGAAGATGACAGCAGGCTGAGACAAGACTGAAGCCAGTAACCTCATTCTCTCTTTTCAGCTTCCAGTGGGCCTAGAAGCTTCTTCACCATCTAACTAAAAAGGCTATCTATACGCTCAGCCCAACAGCTTGCTAGGAAACAGTCGGCTGGGTGCAAGACTGAACCCAATACAGGGACAAAGAATTATAGAGTTTCAAGAGATATGGAGCTTGAACGGTTAGATTAAAAAATAGGTGTTCTGATTTGGGTTACTTTCTTTGTACTCCAAATTTAGGCCAAAGAAGCAAAATAGCCAAGCCGCCTTCCCGTGAAATATGCATGTTCCAGATTGTATCTTTGGTTCAGCAAGTATTTATCCAACTTTTCAACTTAGACATTTTCATTCTTTCGGGGAGTTGTGAATCCTTTGAGAATCTGACCTGATAAAAATCCATGGGTATTAAAACAATGAATTGAAGTTTAATGACACCATTGATCTTTTCTGAGTCCTAAAAGGGTAAGAACTTATGCAATTCTAGGAAAATAAGGCCTTTGTTCAGAAGAAAGAATATTCAGCTTGGAAATTTTGCGCATTTAACTCAATCAGCACTTGGAAAGGCTTGCTAAAAGGCAGGCACACAAACAAATGTACTGTGAGGAAGCTGGAGCAGAATGAGAGCTGCCAGGAGTCCCTGGAGACCCACCGCTGGGGAAACAAAAAGAGACAAAGTTGAAGCAGGGCAGAACCATGACCATACCTTTCAGAAAGCAAGCAAGAGAGGTGTCAGCAGTAGTAAGCCTACAGGAGACTTCCCCTGAGTGCCTGTAATGTGGACAGAGTGAAAGGACGAGGAGACTGTATTTTAAGAAATAGAGTGAAAGGACGGGGAGACTGTATTTTAAGAAATAGGAGCCCGAGAACTGCAGTGTATAGGTGTCAAAGTCCAGAAAGCTTTGACAGAAAACAGAGCTCAGGCTTACCTACCGCTTAGAGGATGAGCAGCAGTACTCAGAACACGGAGACAGGCCTTACCTCCTTCAGGAGGTCCTTAAGCATTCATTTAGACAAGCCCCTCACTGCGACGGGAAAGGCTTGTGATCTAGTACGCATGTGGGCTTTGGAGTCCTGAGCTAGCTACCATTGTCAAGAGGTAGCCCTTAGCACAAAAGCCAGAGGCCAGCCCATTCACCCAAAGGAGATTTATTTTCCCTTACAGGAGGAGCCCAGAGTTGGTGTAGTTCCGGAAATAACTTAGCACGATAATGACATCAGCCCCAAGTGACAACCACCTGTCCTCTCCCACAAGTTCAACTCTAGGTCTCTTTGACTGTCCGATTTGCAGGCAGCCACAGCACTTCCTTACATCTGGAATTCTCTGCACCCAGCAGATTAAAGGGGGGTCTTCAGGATTCCACAACTCCCATTGCTTTTGTTGTATGATTGGTGTTTTTAGTTGCGGAGTTTACTAGATTTCTGCCACACCGACAAAATGCCCAAAGTGATTACTGTGACGCAGAGAATTTTGTTTTACCCAGAAGTTCAGAGGTTTCCTTCCATGGTCAGGCAAGTGGCAAGGGAAGATTGTCCTGGCAGCAAATGATGGGGCAAAGCTGTTTACCTCCCAGTAACTCTGCAGCAAAAAGAGAGGAGGGGCCTGGGTCCCAGTCCTCCCTTCAAAGACAGGACCCCTTCCAGCTTAAGCGCCATGTCCTGAAGATGCCACCACTTTCTGTAGCACTAAAGGCTGAGACGAAACCTGTCATATATGTACCTCCAAGGGACATTTAGGATCCTAGACGGTAGGGAAAGGAAACTGCTTTCTTCAAATTTCCTCCTAGCAGGTACCTTCTCCCTTCTCTGGTGGAGACAAAGTCACAAGGCCATAGCGTGGATGCGATGAAGACTTGGAAAACCAGCAACAGGTAGAGTTTCATTTTACAGGTCTGTGGTACAAAGTGGATCCTTCCAACAAAGAAATCAACAGGAGTAGCCACTTGGTGACAAATATCCAGGATGAGTCCCTGGATTGCAAAACTGAATGTTCTTTTTTTTTTTTTTTTTTTTTGGTTTTTCGAGACAGGGTTTCTCTGTTGTAGTCTTGGCCATCCTGGACTCACTTTCTTATTAATATCATCAATATTTATTAACTGTCTGTTTTGTGTGCATACAAAGTTCAATAGCAAGGACATTTGAAGTAATTACCTCACTTCTTCTCTGTGAGGAATTAGAGACCCAGAGAAGCTATGTAATCTAACTCTAAACTAGTAATTGAGGAACAAGTATCAGACGACATTCAGGACCTAACTCTGTGCACTCTGATTGTGACTATTGGTGGGGCTAAGGGAGGCTCACTGACGTGCTCTCACTATCTGCTCTGTCAAAATTCTAGTAGGGCCTGTGTCTTACGTGGGCTCTGTTGCCTGCTTTTGGATCTCTTCCCCCTAGCTGGGCTGCCTTATCAGGCCTCAGTGCAAGAGGATGAGCTTAGTCCTGATGTGCCCTGAGAAACCTGGGTGGGTTGGTGGGGGCTCCCTTTTTCTGAGGAGAAAGGGGGAAGAGGATGGGAGGGTGGGATAGACTAGGAAGAGAGGAGGGCGGGAGCAGCAGTAGGAATGTAAAGCAAAAAATAAATACATACATACCATTTATTTAAGACCATGGACTGTCACACGTGATTTTAGTTATAAGTTCCACCTAATTTGTGTTTTCTTCTTACTCAGTTCCAGAAAATGTATTTCTCATAATACAAAGGTGTAAGTTTTAAATTTTTATTCGCTTCAAGCCCATGGCAGGTTAGGATCTTTTGTTTTATTTTATTATTGTTGTGTGTGTGTCTCTGTGTGTTTCTGTATGTTTAGGACCAAAGCTTGGACCTTGTACATATGATAGTACTTAGCTACATCCGCAATGTTTTAAGTCATTTAAAACATAATTTTATCTTTAAACTTTTGGAAGCTTAATTAAGTCCCCACGGGAGTTGATCTTTCCATTTAACTTCCAAGAGAACTTGACTCGGAACAGATCAAGGGCTCTCGGTGGTGAATGAACACACAGTCTTCTGCAGACTCCCACAGCTTACTTTATGCTATCATTAGCTTAGAAGATTTAAGTGAATGTGTAATTGCACATCTTTGACTAATCAAAAGGAACGGGGATCAATATGGCTAAACAGCACTAAGGTGCTCCAAAAGGGACAGAAAGGTTGTCACACACACACACACACACACACACACACACACACACACACACACACACACACACACACTCAAAGGACTCAATTAAAAGTAGTAGAGTATGTACAAACAATTAGAGAATTAAAAACCAGTAAAAATAGAAAAAGTGAATTGGATATGGGGTATGAGGCCATGAAAAAAGCATTTAACATTATTTGCCTCTGGAAAGTTACTTAACCCCCAAATAGCCTTCATGTTTTGTGGCAGCCCCACACAATTTAGTGTCATGTTTATCCATGTAACATCCTCCACATGAGCCTGAAATTAAGTACGCCAAACAACTACTGCAACTCCTCCAGGGAACTAAGCAGACAAGACACCCCGCAGTGCTGCTGCTGAGCTAGGGATGTGCAGAGTCGGATGAACACCAGACCCAGAGCTAGCTGCAGCAAGTGAAGAGCGCTTAAGGGCGAGTGCAGAAATTTCCTTAGTCAATTTTCCGTGTTCTTTCTATGAATCTGTGCCCCTGCCGAACTAGAGGTCACCTGCAGCAAAGACTTAAGGCAACAGCCTCACCCGCAACAGCGATGGAGGTATTCCAGATGCTGCCACATGAGAAAAATTAGCATGGTCGGGGTACTGCTGCTCCCCTACCCCCACCCCAGCCTGCTGACCAGCAAGAGAACATTTGTAATAACTGACAACTAGAATCTACTCCTAAAACCAGATCTTTCTATTTAGCAGCAAACCCAACTTTATCCATCCGTTTGACCTAGATGCTTTTAAAAAGAAGCCTTTCAACACAGACCATTAAAGATGTTTTGCACATTGAGGATGACTCAAACCATACTTAACCTCCAAGATCTGCTGGTATCACAGTACCAAGCAAGCAACGTAATCTGACAGCACCTAAGGGCCTTCCTCCTCCTCTTCTATTGCTACTAAGTGATGAGATGTTAATGTCAAATCCATATGTCTATATCAAAAGCATAATATTAACAGTTTTATATTCTTCTTTCTTCTATCTGTGACCCATGCTGCCCCAGAGGACACTCTATGTAGCATCCTTTTCCTTGAGTCTGGAGAAGGGAGAGGCTAAAACAGATGGCATTTGCCTCAGAAAAAGAGCCAGATATTTCCACAATTTCAAAGACAGAAGTGAAGCAATTGTGTTGAACATGAAGGAAGGCATTTTCAAACCAGATTTCTCTGTACATGGATAATAAAAGGTAAAATAAATTAAATGGGCCAAGATATCAGAAGTCAAATTTTGAAGACATAACGAACTTGGTCTGAAGAAGAAAGACAAAAGCAGGCGAGCTGAAGTACTGTTTGCTGACTATGATATACATCCGCCCTAAACTACAAACTACACATCTTATCCTCGTTCCCTGTTCCCTGACTGCTTAGTGGGGAAGGGACCTAATACCCAAAGTGCCTTCCCTTTTAGTCAGTTCCTATTCTTGGGAACAAGTGGACATAACACCCAACGTACAATATGCATTCATTTGAAACTTGAAGAAATGAATACATTTTATAAAATTCGGTACATAGGGGAAAACTAAAGAGAATGCAGATCATTCCATCTACAAGACAGTGAAAGAATATTTCTTCAATCATCTTCTCTCTGAGAAGCCAGTGAAATAAAGAGAGACAGAGACACAAAGAGAAAGAAAGGCCAGATGCTTAAGTCAAATATTGGATTTGAGAGGAGAGAAAGAGAGAAAAGAGGGAGCAATGGACATATCCTCCCAAACTCCTGATGCAACGGTCTGAGAAAGACAGACTTGCTGGCTCTTAGATCACTCTCTGTCAGAACCACTCACTCTCTCTAAATATTAAGCCTCTTCTTGTGTAACTCATACACAAAGCGCACACATGATTAGGCAGCAAACTGTGTGTTAATGATGAAGGGTTTCTCTGTTCCTCTGCTTGCTGTTACTTAGATTTTGTACCACGAACACAGCAAGGTTTTTCTTTTCTCTTCCCCATCCTGGTCTTCTACATTGTCATTCATGGTTCTGGGGAGTCAATTCAATTCCAAAAGATATTATCTTTCAAATAATATTATAAGAAATAAATAAGGCTATGCATATTGTGATGATCCAAGTGTCAGATGATGAGTGGCATAAGCATATTAGAATAAAAATGAAAATTATATATATTTCCTTTTCTTCTGTTTGCCATAAAGCACAAAAAGAAAAATAGCAATAAAATATCAAAGATTAGACAAATCAGATAAAATCACAACATTCCCTTTCATAAGGGAAAAACTGAAGGTAAGGAAGATACACACACTTATCAACAATACTCAATAAACAATAGCAACCAACTTGCTAATTAGATGTTTGCTTGCTTTTCCTGAATGCATAAGGTATTGTGGGATACAGCTGATCTAAAAGAAAACGTGCAGCTTAAAATATCTGACATAGAACTGAAATTTAAATAAAATCACCCTATGTATATCAGTGTTTGCCTGAATACATGTATGAGTCCTCTGTTTAGGAAGTTCCCACAGAAGCCAACGAAGGCTTAGGGATCCCCTGGAACTGAAGCTGCAGATGGTTGTGAGCCACCACGTGGGTCCCGGGAACTGAGCCTGAGTTCTCTGCAGGGATACTAAGTGCTCTTAACTGAGGAGCTATCTCTGCAGCCTGTTAAATAACATCAAATCATTCATATATATGTTTGGTTTTTAGAGACATTGTTTCTCTGTATAGCCTTTGCTGTCCTGGACTTGATTTGTAGACCAGGATGCCCCGAACTCACAGAGATCTGCTTGCCTCTGCCTCCTGAGTGCTGGGTTTAAGTGCAATATTTTTTTTAATCTCATAGAAATGAAGCAATTCTTACATGTTCTTCATCCTTTATTCATATATATATGATTCTAATTCTAAACATTTATAATGGCATGGGTTATGGTGTTTATAAATATTAGCATGTCTTTATTCTTTTAAAATACAAGACAATTTGCCTACCTAACTATGATCTTTGGCAAATGATGCAGGCTATATTTTTAGAAGATCCGGGTACTACTGAATGAAGGATATCAAAAAGTAAAGGATAATCTTCATATACTATATACCAAGTTGGCCCATATCAGGGTTCTTATGTAGAAGATACGGCCCAGTTCTGATATAGGACATTAACAGAGACAGATAGGCCTACAAGAGTTCTGTGCAGCATCAGGCATAGACAGAGGTTTTGGAGGGAGACAAGTGACAGTGTTCTAGGAACCCTAAGAAAACGATACAAAATTAAGAATAAAATGAGTTCCCAGAATGAATATTTACTTCAATAAGAGTTAAACCAGAAATGACCGTTAGGTCTTTAATAATTCGTATCATCCTCTTCTGAATCGCCTTCAGGAGGATTAGCAGAGTGAGTAAATAAAAATGCTTTCCAATGGCAGCTTCCCCTTCCCACCTGGAAAACGTACAGCTCCCAAACTCCAGCATTCACAAAATCCATTGCCCATGGAGACTCTGAGTCTTAAACTTCATTAGCTCCACTGTAAATTCACCTTCAGACAGGATTTCCCATTAGATGCTCATTAAGCCTTTTGCAGTCCTACGCTATGAATCAGGCAACATGGACTTGAGCCCAGATTCTGATGTAAACACCGTAGCACTGACGAAGTCAATATGCCTTTCAGGCTTGCATTTTCTCCATGGCTACATTTGTGCTTGCTGGGACCTCTTCCTCCTGGAAAAATAGCCAGGGTTAAATGCCTTGACTTGCTCTAATCTTCAGAGCTGCTGGTATTCATTCTGCTAAGCTCTCTGTATCTTCCTTAACTCTGTAATCCCCTTCTCCCTTCTCCCCTCCACATATAAGCAATCCTTATGCTCCATGATAATCCAACTCCACTCGCTTCTTAAAAATGTCAGTTTCCACGATGCTTTGAGGATGGTGCCCACAGCTTTCCTTGCTAGTCTATGTCAGTCTTTATGCCACTACCACCAATTTTTAAAAAAATGAAATATTACAACTCTCCGCTTTTTCAAATGATGGGGCTTCACACTAGTGCTAAAATTTCAGATTTTATAAAACAGCAGAGCCAAACACAATCTGGATCCTACCGTCATGTTTAAATCAGCATCATACCAAAGTCCCCCTCACTGTCTCTATTACAGGTGAATTTAAAATATCTTCCTCCTGCCCTTGAGTGTCAGTGTTTGTCAACGGTCTGACAAGCCTAAGGCTTTTCTATCCGTGCTGAAGTTTTCCAGGCATTCACAACATGCTCCAATTACACAGCTGTTGCTGCAGCCTGCCTCCTGAGTACAGTGGAATTACGAGTCATCCGGTAACCGCAAGACGAGAGCATTGCTGTTTCATCAAATTCCAATTTCAGGAATGGTTCTCCAAATGCTGAGAATTTCCTCTTGAAATCTTGAACTGATTAAAAGATTAAATGCCACGGGTAATTCAAGGCTGTGTATCTCTTTTGTGAGGGACAAGTGGTTGTAAAACATGTCTACGATCCCATCCAAAGCTTTATTGATTTCTCTGTCCTTTAATTCAAGAGTGTTAGCTTGCATGCACAGATCTGCAGGATTCCTGAAGGTGGCCAGGACACTGCAGAGAACTGTATTCATCCAGTGAGTTTCTTCTATGTGGGAAAGGACAACCCAAGATGAATACAAACACATCAGGGTACAGATTTGGAATTAAATTTCAATACGGAGTCCTTTATCTATGTTCTATGAAATCCTCAGAAATCTCCCACTCTGCGTAATGGGGAGAAGGCACATGGAGGCGAAGGGAGGGCTCACCAGCTGTTGAGAGGATGGAGTTACTAATGGAATAGGTCTTGGGACAGTGACTAAGACCTTAGTTAGTTCACTCAACCTCCATCATTTCTTATTAAATACTCATTGATGACATTAGAGTCCTATTTCCTACCTGAATTATATCGTTTATTTATTCAGTATTTGTGTATCATAAGCCTTCTGAGTAACAATCTATGTAATGTCTCAGGTACTCAAGATGTTTCTTTCTTCCTCACTCCCTCCTTCCTCTATCAAGATTAACTAGCCAGCACACAGATAGGGGAAGTGGGATGGAATCTTCCACAATCGCACTCCAACTTCAGATGCGCATCAGGCAAATGTTGTCGTCTTTTTGAGGAGGGACAGGAAAGAGCTTGAAAGCTTCAAAGTATCCTCCTTGTCCAGCGACAAAAAGCTGGCCTTTCTCTGTCTCTTGGTTCATTTCTGTGCTTTTGTTCTTTGCTTTTCTAGCCATCTTAACCCCTGGCCCTCTAATGTCTATCTCATGTCTTAGGGGCAGTGACCACACTGTACTCTTTATTCTATCTACTCAGAGCTATCAGAGAAATGCAAATTAAACAGATACCTGCTTTCCTAACACATTATAGCCAGGTGGAGCCCCAGGGCACAGTTATGACATGGACGATTTACAGACTATGCAATTGCTTTAGCAGCAAGGAAATGAGAAGAGAGGAACAGGCCTCAGGTAAATGTGGGTAGAGCTCTTTCAAGCTTGCTCAGCTATTTCAGCTGAAATCCAAGCTCTTTAGGCAATTGAGGAACTATACTCACAGCATACCTTTAGATCTACCCCATAAGCTAGGAAGCTGGGTGTTGTGCAGTTCACATAGAGAAGGAGAGGTGGGGATGGGCTTGGTGCTCACGTGGTACAGATCCAAACCTACGTTTTCTTGATTTCTGATCTGAAAGCAGAGATGTCAACAATGGCCTCTGTTGTGAGTTCTAAGCACTTGATGGGGCTGATCTCTGCACTGCATCCTTTGTGACCTCTAGAGATGTGACAGGAAACATCAGCAAGCACAGGCCTCCTCATAGGAATCCTACTTAGAAAACAAGGTGTGAAACCTGCTGAGCATCCACACCCATCCATCTATTTGCTCTGCGGCTGACACAAGGTTTCATGCATTGAATATCACCCCATGGAATCTCACTGACACAGATGAGGATGCTTCCTGGAAAAGCGGGTCAAGGGAGGTGAGGAATAAAGGCTCCCTCCAAACGGCCCTGGAAATCTGCCGCCGCAACAGAGAAATGTATCATCTATCATGGCTGCTCTTCACACTATAACCCTTCAATTCTAAATAAACATCAGCAAAATTGAGAAACTCAGCATTCTGTGTGCTCCAGGAAATGCAAATCTCTGAGGAAAAGAACTCCCTTGGTTCCTGGGCTTGTCACAGGGGCTTGGTCTTAGTGAAATAAACCAGAGAGGCGGGGCAGCAGAGTTCTTCATGTTAAACAGGGGCACTAGAAAGTTCTTGTCCCCAGTCTGGGAGCCTCAGTACGTGGCTCCCAAAGTGACTGGGGGCAGAGGAAGCAGGCAGATCTGCTAGAACATTCTACCTCTGCAGGAGGCTGCAGAGGAAGAAGAAATCTATTTTCTTTAAAATGGAAGCTTTTTACATTTCCTCTTTTTCTTTCTTTCCTCTTCTTTTAAACTGTCCAAGATAAATGTGGCAAAACTAAAATGCCCTGCAGCCTGCTTATTTTGACACTTAACTACAGCACATAAAAGTGAAGAATTAGCATGGAATGAATAATTTATTTATCTCTTTACTGTTGTTTTAAACAAATCACTTCCATGAAGGCAATGTGTATCCAAGCAATAAATCACTGTTTAGCACTCTGTCACAAGGAAAAGATAACAGTTGGCAGAATTATTGAGTGGCAGTGCCTGGCAGGGAAGCAGGCTCAATAAAAAAAAAAAAAAAAAAAAGGTAAAGGCTAAGTCTTTATAGGATAGAATCCACTTATGTGAGGAGGGTGAACATAGGCAAGAGTGTGAGACCCTTTCCTTTACGCTAAATGGTCAAGGAAACACCTACTTGTGACATCACAGCTGGTACTTTGATGAGTACAGTATCGTGCCAATGCAAAGAAAATGATTTAAGGATTTGCTTAGGGGTAATATGAAAAGGTTTTACTAGGATGGTGTAATTGCACCCAGTGTTAACTCAGTCAACAGGCTAGAAAAAGAGGAAAGATTTCCCACAGAAGCATGCATGGGAGACTACAAGTGTCAAGCTGTCATGATCTTTTCTTGGCAAGACATAAATAGATGTCTATCCACCATAGAGAGGGCATCAATGATAGGGCAAAGAAATTATTCTACCCACTAGAGTTTATTCTGGTTACCTACTGGACTGTGTGTGAAACAGAACCTAGATGACTGAAATGCAGATGTGTTACCAAAAATCCCACCCAATCATGTGTGACAGTCACAAAGCTGTTTCCCTGAATCTCCTTGTACAAGTTACTTGCAAGAACTGCTGGTGGGTGAGTCTGTCTTCCCAGCAATCATTACAACTCCTGTTATATGGTGAAAGGGCCTTCTGAGTCTTATTTCAGGAGGTTCCCTGTTAAAAAATAGTTCAGTTCTGAGGAAGTGATGACACAAGAGAAGCATATGAGTTGTGGACACAGAGTGACAATGTTGATACTGGGCAAGTCAATGAGGGTGGATGTGAAATAATAGAAGAACGGGAGAAGCACAGAGGTGGGGGTTAGCAGACATCTAGAATGACCCCTAGGGGGTTTGCAATCTGGATAAGCCCCAGACTCCAAAACCAGAGAAGTCAGTCTCCAAAATAAGACTGTAGATGCTGCAACTCAACCCCCTTGCTAACAACTGAATACATCTATAGCAGAACAATAATGAGGGAAACTGAATCAGGTCAATGCGGGGCTGACCTTGACTCTCTCATAATAACAATGTTAGACAGGGAAATAGCTATGAAGAATCCCCAAGGTGAAATACTATATTAGGTCTTGCCAAGAAAGGAAACAAAACAGCTCCCATAGGAACGAAGGTCAATAGAGCACACATTCTAAAATGTCTCTTCTTTTTACGTGCCAGTGAAACCCACATCATTTGTGATAATATGTTAGGGATACCATCACTCCTAATGACAATGAGCAACTACGACAAGCTGGTGGTTCCTAGACGTGCAGAAGGTCATGGCTTGGTTTTAAACATCTGGAAGAAAAACAAAATATCCCCGTTCTCTTGACAAGATCAGAAAGCCTAAGAGCCATCCCATCTTCCTTTGGTCCAAATAATATCAACAAGAGCATATCATCCTCAAGGAGTTTAAAGAATCAGAATTTTCCAATGTTACCTTAAATGATTTAAGTGAGAATAAGGTTTCTATGTTAGGTAGTCTTGAACTTGCCAAACTTCTGCTTGAAGCTAAAAACAGAGCTTCTAACTACTAGAATGAAGGGGACAGGGACACTGAGAAATGCCATGAGTTTGGTACTTAACATCACTTTAATGCTTCTTGTAGTTATTTTTAAAACTCTCTTGGCATCAGCATTTTGTCAAGCTCAAAGAAAAAAAAAAAAAAACTCAAGATTCTGTTGGCTGCCAGCCAACCAGAAATGTTTCACCCTCAGGAAGAAATTAATCAAGGAACAGCTATTAAGTGCTTACTATGTTCAAGGGAGAGTGGATAATCCCTGTGGGAGGAAAACAGATGCATACAATGTCATTTCTGACCCTCTGGAATTTACAATGTAAGTATAATCTAATTGTTGCTATCCTATCCAGAAACACTTAGTTTAGGATTAACTTCCCATTCAATATAGCATTCAGTGTGAAGGGGTCTTCTTCTTCTTCTTCTTCTTCTTCTTCTTCTTCTTCTTCTTCTTCTTCTTCTTCTTCTTCTCTCTCTCTCTCTCTCTTCTCCTCCTCCTCCTTCTCCTTCTCCTTCTCCTCCTTCTCCTTCTTCTTCTTCTCCTTCTTTTTAACAACCCATTTCATCTTTTCAGTTTTAGTTATTCACACTTCTTATAACCATTAAGTCCTGCAATTCTAACTTCCTTCTAATCTTTGAACCACCATGATGTTTCTGAACCATGGGTAATTATCAAATTTCAATACTGAACTCAACTATTAGTTCTTCCATTGAAGCCTTCCCAACTTCTCTAGATTTATTTCGAGCTTTATTGAAACTTGCATAGCTATATGCTTTTTTCATGTCTAGGACACATTATTTTCATTATATGTTGCCTATGTATTTATTTCCATTATAAATTTGTTTGCTGCTAAATTAAAATAAAATAAAAACTTTTCCAGTTAGCTCAACATCTAATAATTTAAAGAATTTGCCAGGATATTGCCAATAAATAAATACACAAAGCTCAAACATTCATGTTTTCAAATATGAATTAATATGAGAAAAAAGTTTACTTGCACATTCAATTCTACCATCAACCTTAACACATGATAATTCTTTCTTTCATAATAAGTTTGATCAGAATTATAAGTTCCAACTGATTATTTTAACTCAGATACTGATGGTTTACAAATTATGTTATACAAGGCTGCTATATTCTCAAATGTCACAGTTGGTGTTAGCGTGGTCCATTTGGGATTTGTCACTTAGTCCAGCCTAGAGAATGCATTGTCATTAAAAAAATGCATAGGAAGACTGAGGAAGACTACATGTGGAGTTCTCGAAGATCTTTGTGTAGATATGTATTGTAAATAAGAAAGCAGAATTAGTGAATTTTAAGTTAAGGAATGACAAATATGATAACTGAAAATCAGAAGCTTAATGTGTTAGTTCTAAAAGTAATGAATTAGCAAGTATTATCAAACTTTTTCCTTGGAAGATCAGATGGTGAGCATTTAAGGTAGATGGGCCACTAAATGTTTGTGATAACTGTTTTAATTCTTCAGTTCTATTACAAAAGCAACATCCAGACCAGTGATTCTTAACCCCTTTCACTGGGGTCACCTAAGACCATCGGAAAACACAAATGTTTACATTACAATTCATAACAGTAGCAAAATTAGAGTTATAAAGTAGCAATAAAAAATTAATGGCTGGGGTCACCATAACAAGAGGAACTGTATTAAAGGGTTGCATCATTAGAAAGACTGAGAAGCACTGATCTAGACATTAAGCACACATTTATATTGTAATATAATTTTATTTTCAAAAAGAAGATTTTGGCTGTATTTGGGACTCTTGCTGTAGTTTGCCAACTTTTAGCATATTAACTATCTGATAGTAAAAGCAAACAAACAAAAGGAGACCCACAGGAATCTATTTATTTGAACCGTTTGGACTCTTTTTATAGAGTGATAGCAGTACAAATGGAAAGAAAAGACCAAAGTATGGCAGAAAATAAGATGGCCAATTGGATTGCATCAGGAAAACTGAGGAAGAGTGTATGCTAACATTCTACGGTTTGAGCCAAGAGATCAGGAAGCAGATGCTGTGAGCAGAGAGCCATGACAACCTAAAATGTTTTGTTCATCCTACACACGCTTGGATCTTGACATGTTTTCAAAACATAGTGGAGCAACTGCCATCAATTAAAAATGCTGAGACAAAATTTTGTTTTTCATAATAAACTATATTGAAAATCGAACATTATAGGCCTTTTTTCCCCACCAAGGCACATTGTCAGCTGAAAAGCTGCAGCAAGTTACCTTCTGCTTAGAGACGACAACAACTCCATTTATTCTAGAAAACATACTGATCTGGCTTGCATGCTTCTGTTCACAGCGCCGTTGGTAAACTCTGTTTTCATCAATCTGGCTTTGAAGCCAACCTTGTGTCCCAACTCAGCAACCTTTAGCAACCTCAAGCTGAAGTTGCAGAATAATATATTTAAATTTCTGCCACACAGTAGTGCCTCAAACATCAGATGATGTTATTATTATGATGTGAGGCTGGAGCCCAGAGACATTGGATGATTTGTCCAAACCCATAGTTCCCACTCACAGGAGGGCCAGTAAAATTCCTATCTCACTACACATACAGTGGTAGCATTTAAGGAACCTAATATAAGCATGTCCTAAACTAGGAGTAGGAGGACATGGAAAGAACAAGTCGAAAATAATGATGGGCTAATAGTCGGAGCCATTTTCATGAGTGCTGCTGCCCAAGTTTAGAACATTACAATGAATATGTGAAGATTTTATGTCTGCCTACTTTGTTGTCAAAGTAATATAAAAAAAATATCAAAGATGACTTTACCACTGGTAACAGACCTGAGTTTGGGGACTTTTATCTGTAGCTTATTGGAAAATAATGAAGGGCAGAAAGACAAGCAAAGTATGGCAGAGCACATATGTACTATTTATGAATTCCCAATCCCTGACTCTTGCAAAAGTGGAGAAAAAGTGCTAAGTCACCCAACTTCGCCTAATTAGTTCTTAGTACTTAGTGACTGAAAATCAATGATGAGCAAACTCCTGACACACTTCCATTCAGGCTGAGGAAATTTCTGCCATTCCCTGTCTATCACTTCTACCTGGATATGGCATTGCTGAGCTCAGTCTAAGTAATAGCCAGTGTGTTAGTTAAATGTGTTCTCTCCCTTCTGCAGCCTATAAGGAAAGACACTGTTGGCAGCTGTTTGTAATAAGCTGAAGCCTTCACAAGGCCCACAGTCATCCAAAGGTCATATTCTCTAAGCTGTTTATAGATTGCAATTTGTAAGGTTATAATGTCACGTGCTGTCAATAATTCAATGTGGAGAATTACAACTGTTAATAGGTCATCAATTCTTCATTCTTCTCAACACTCATTCCTCTAAGAGTTTTAATTTATTTAGTTTAAGCATGACTCATTGAACTTCGAGCTAAAGGTTTCATTTGTTTATGAGAGGGGGTGGAATCCATGATGATAAAAGATAAGTGATTTCTTAACAAGTGTCAAGGGGTGGGATCAATCACAAGACTACAATTTAGATATGGACGACTCAGGATACCTGGTTTAACGAAGTTCAGTTTTCTAGGAAATGCATATATTTTCAGTATTTAGAGGTATAAGATGTACATTTATTCCCAAACATAAATAACAAAGGAGGAAGTTGCTGAGACCAACTGGATATTGGAAATACAAGTTTATATCTACATACAAACATGCACTTTTGACTACTAGAGTTGTTCCAAATACCTTTTTCAGAAAAACGATAAAACTGAAATTTGAATACAATTTTGGCTACTGAATTTGTTGCCTTTAGATTTTGGGGAGCATGTTGTAAATGTATTTGTGTGATTAACGGCAGTTATGGATGTGACCTATATCACAATTAGTGAATAAATATAAATAAAGTGCAAGGTGACATTGCAATGCTAATTTACTTAGTTTTAGGTAAAAAAATTTTGTTATGGAGATGTAGATAATTTTCCTAATGTAAGCAAAGCACTTTCAAAACAGATATAAGGGAGACAAGATTGATAAAATCGCTTCCCTTGGTACTTAGGATATCAGAAAATTTTGAAAGACTAGCTCATGTTTTCTTCTTGAAGAATTTTGTTCCTATTCCCAACACTGGACCAAGGTATATAAAAGTGCCAGTGCTCAGGCTAATGGCAAAACCACCAGAAGATCTGTGGCCCAGGGCTCCTCATCACAGTATTGGGCTGTTTATAGCACATCGTGTGTTTCATTGTTTATTTGTTCTTTCTCTCTTATCTTCCACTTGCCTCCCCAACTACTGAATTCTTCCGAAGCTTTTATGGTTTAAAGATCTCTGCTGCCTTGGTTAGAAAATATGCTAAACACCAACCAAGCACTGTGCAATCTATCCCAAGGCTCACTGAAACATTCTGGTCCCATCACTTCTATAGAGCTCCAAAACTCAACTCACCAAGAATTAGGAATCAATACATAAGCTAAATTTCAAGAATCATTTCTATGAGGCTTTAGGTAATTAGAAGTGGTCACATTTAACTAAGAGTTACAGCTTAGTCTTGAATGGCATTTGCATTTAAGAGTTTGAATTGGACTTTCAAAACAAAAAAAGCTATTACTAAAATATAGAGAAAGAAAATATAATGTTTAGGTTCAATCATAGTATAATGCCTGTGGCTCTTGCTGTGTTGACTTAGAAGAATAATACCAATATGCATATATTCTTAGAGATAAATAAATACAGACAGAGAAATTGCTAACAAATTTGCATTTCTTCCTTCCAAGGTAAGGACAATGCTTTTTCGATGTACTATATATTCATTAGCCAAGACAGGTTAGCTTGAGAGTTCTCAGTAACTACTCCATAGAATGTGGAAATGGAAACAGAGAACTATGCCTCATTTTATATGCAAAAAAAAATATAGTTTACACTTCAAGGGTGGAAAGACATATATCCCTCATAAAATTATTTGCATTTCCAGAGATTCATCTGAACTCAACATTTAAGAGAAAAACATCCTGGCAAGGTTACAAAACCTAAACTGTACATTGCCATCATCTGGCGGGTGGACTTGGCCTCTGGTTCCTTCAAGTGATCAATGACCCCTTGTAAAAGATACACAAAAGAACAGGTAACAATATTCTACAAAAGACAAGGCTCTGGCTGCTAGATGAAGACAAGGCTCTGGCTGCTAGATGAAGTTCAGTAGAATCATGTTTCGATATTTTAACTGCATCAAAGTTTGGTTAAAATTCACCCATTACTATGGTCTCTCATTAGTGTTAGTGGAAATAAGGCAAAGAAGAACCTTTAATTGTTCCTGCAGATGGACCACCAGTGCTGTAATGCCAAAGACCCCATAACAGCCACTCAGGCTGAATCCAAGTCGTTCACATGGGGGGGACTACAAAGATGTTATTAAACCTGTAAACTGTTGCTGCTTCTCAAGCACATGTTTTAGGAACTGCATGCAAGTTATTACCTCATTATGCCATCACAACTACATGTGAAGTTGCACACTGGCATGCTTTTCTTATATTATCTCCACTGTCAGTAGCAAAAGAAAGGTCTGTTGACAACATTTCAAAAATCAGAAGCAGTTTTTCTTTTCTTCCTATAAAACAATGGAGACCACACTAAAATAATGGATTTTCGTTTTCTGTGATGTGATGATTGAATGCAGTGGGCAGGACAAATAGGTGATTCTCCATTCTCAAGGGCCTGCTTACCTTTCTGTGCCTATGTCAAGCTCTATGGTCTACAAGAGTAGACTCTGTGTGGTTCAGTAGCAGTTCTTACGCCTAGTTTTCCCTGATAAGCATCTAAGTTCATGCAGTGTGCCACAGTCTCAAATCTGGTTTTACTACAAAATACTGAATTGAAGAACTCAGTAGAAAACAGCAGCAGTTTTGGGAGACAAGGAAAGCCATACTATCTAAATAGGGAGCACCATGCCATGAAGTGTTTTTAACTTACCCAGGGCTCTAAATGCAATTTATAAAGGCAACATCTAATGTGGTTTTCATGGTAGAGTGATATTTGATAAGAAATCCAGGGCCTTTTTTAAAATGACAGTTATTAAGAAATTACAAGTGCAGGAATGGCTTTTACCAATTCCTAGGTTAATGGAAATTGTCACTCTACTCACAACCTGAATCATTGAATTTAAGTAGGCTGAGATATTTTATTCAATTAGAAAAGAGAGCCATAAAGATAAGGAAGTCTTAAGGAAATGTGAATTCAATAATTTCCTTTTTAAAAAAAGAGAGAGATTCCAAGAGGGTAGAGTGACAGTTGATTGATGAAACACAATTAATTTATCTTTATGACCAATTAAAAATATTTAAAGAGAAACAGGCTTATTTTCAGTGGTTCAAGCAGATTTACTAACATGGAAATTGCCTGGTCAATAATTGAACTGTCCTCAGATTGTGCTGCGGCACAGCCTAATAAATACATAGTTAACAATGTTTGCCATTCTTAATATATTAAAAGATTAACCTATTATTTTTGTTTAATATATGTTAGTGTTCTGCCTCCATGTATGCATGCACAGTGTATGGATGCCTTGTGCAGAAGAAGGTTGGAAGAGGGTGCCAGATCCCCTCACACTGGAATTACAGACATATGTAAGCCACCATGTGGGTTCTGGGTACCGAACCTAGGTCCTTTACAACAACAGCAACTGCTATGGGCTTTTGAGCCATGTGTCTGTCCCCACTGTTTACCATTCTTATTCATAAGGATTTCTGTTTTCACACACAGTACTAAGAGGACTGATATCAAACAGCTGGGAGGGACCTTCTGAAGATGTGGCAGGAAGGCGAGGTCTGTGAGGAGCCAATCTTAACCAGACACCAAATCTTCAGGTCTTTGATATAGACTTGAACAGCTGCAAAATTGGTGAGACACAGAACCTTGTCACATAAAAACCTCTCAAGTGAATTTTATCTCCAGCAATAAGTATTTTGTGGTTCTGTGACAGATGCTTTCAACCTGAATGATTTACAAACACTAGTAAGCATAACCTGCCTTTTAACCATCTGTAGAAGAAACGTAGAGACAGATACATAACTATATCCTCAGTGACCGGTACTTCCTACACGGAAACATTATGTAAAATATATTGAACTCTAAATTGGAATTACCACAGGCCTTTGACTTAAAATCGGAAACTAGTTTCTTTTTACTCTTATAAAATATTTCCTTATGCTTATGTTAAGGATCTTTTATATTTGAATATTCTACATGCCCCATCACCTCATTTAACATTCACAATAGGTCTCGGCTATTAATAGTTTTATAAGTGATGAAAATATGACGACACGTAGTGTCCCATTCCTATGGTTTAGTTATTGATTATGCAGGCCATAATCTAGTTTTCTGGGGAAAAGTTGCATTCCTGTGGCCTGGTTAAGAAGCTGTGTGAGTAAGAAGGTGTGAAGGATCTGGGAGGATGTTTGGGGAGGTGGGTGTGATCAAACTATACTGTATGATAAAAATTATAATAAAAATAGAAAAAGAAGGATGGGAAAGAATGAACTCTATTCAGAAGCAAGGAGGAAGAGCTCTGCAAACCCAGAATAAGAACTCTGGAGTTCTTGTAATTGGATGGCTGAAAAGACAAGTGTTAAACTGAGCAGTAGTGAGCGAGGCCAAAGGGAACTCCAGCCTGCAGCTCCTGGTGGGTGGAGGGTGGAGTACAGGGTGGGACAGGAAGTAGAATCCTTTCCTAAAAGGTATTCATTCCAGCAGCAGTGCTCAAATGTCTACTATTTATGCTCTTTCCTTCTCTCCTTCCTTACTCCAATTTATTCACTATGTCCATACTGGTCACAACTACATTTTAGCTTTATAGCCCACTCTTTGACTTTTCTCACTTCCTCTGTTGATGTATTAGTTGTCTTGAGTTGACTGTAAGTGGTTTTTTATATCTAGTGTAGATTGCTTTACTTTTACAAAAGTTTTATTTCTTCTTTCTGAGTAATACTGAAGATTGAGTCTTCAAGAGTAGATTGTTCAATAAAAAGATCCACAAATAAAAAAACAGATATAAAAATCACAACATGGGCAATGTGTGGAGGCAGAACAATGGCTTCTCTGTAACGTCACAGCTCACCAAATACTGAATTCAGAAACTCCATAGATAGAAAAGAATGCTGCCCAAAGCATTAAAAAGTTTATTAGTAAAGTAATCAATGACCTCAAATAGGATCCAAACAAATACAGAAATCCAATCCATAAAGGGAAGATAAAAGCCAGCAAATTAGAAAATATAACAAGAGTAAAATGGATCACAAAATCAGCACTATGGATGAAAAGGCCAGTAACACAGAACAAAAGCAAGGCAAGAAAATGGAGTTTGAAAAATTAAGACAACAAAAAGTAATCACAGTAGAAGGAATCACCAGAAGACTCACTTAGGCAGAAGAAAGGCCAAGGATAAAGGATAAGCTTGAATAAATACCAAATCCAAATATTAAAACAAGAAAAATATCCACTAGGTCCTCTGTGTTTAAGTTATGGCTGTTAGCATGGTGGTTTTCTGGGACTCCTTGCAATGGGACCCAGCATATCTCTGGCTCTTTTGCCGGCTCTGAAACTCTTTTCCTCCTATCGGGTGGACTTGTCCAGCCTCAATATGAGAGCTTTTTCCTTGTCTTATTGTATCTTGTTTCCTTGTGTTTGGTTGTTGTTTCTTGGAAGCCTGCTCCTTCCTGAAGGAAAAGGAAGGGGAAGTGGATCTGGGGGAGAGAGAAGGAAAAGGGGGAGCTGAGGAGAGTGGAGAGAGGAAAAGGGGGAGCTGGGGAGAGTGGAGAGAGGAGAAAAAGGGGGAGCTGGGGAGAGTGGAGAGAGGAGGAAAAGGGGGAGCTGGGGAGAGTGGAGAGAGGAAAAGCTGTGGGGAGCTGGGGAGAGTGGAGAGAGGAAAAGCTGTGGTCTGGGTACACTGTGTCAGAGAAGAATCTACTTTCAATAAAACTAAAACTAAATAAGAACGTCATGAAATAACATCTATGACCTCGGAGACATAACCAGCAGATCAAAGCTAAGAACATGTGCCATGGCAAAGAGGACTGAAAGCTATAGGCAGAACAGACTGCTTAAAAAGTATTAGAGGAAATCATAGGCACTTAGAGAAAGAAATGGACACGACTAGAGAAGATGCTCTCCAGGACATAGTATTGTCAAGATGTCAAAACCACAGAGCAACATCATATTAAACCTAAAACAGAAAAACTCCAATTCTGTTGCAAAGACAGAAACATCAGAATAGCCACCAGATCTTTATCAGCAAACTCCAAATCTGGGACATGAATATTTCAAACTCTGAAAAGAAATAGTTACCAACCAAAATTACCAATGAAATTAAATAAAGAATAGAAGAAGACAATTAAAACAAGCACAGACTAAGACAGTCATGACTCCCTAAGCCAGAACTGCAGAAGATACTTAAATATATGACACAAAAGGAGGAAGAAAGTCACTCTTGATCCGGGGAATGTACGGAAGAATGTAAACCTTTGAAGATATAACAGATGTAAATAAAATAGTAGGGATCCAAATTTCACCTTTCATAAAACAACACTAATGGCCATAAATGATGATATAAGTCTTGATTCAATAATACTGTGGTATTAGTATTGTATTTTAAGATTTCTGTAAGCCCCTCAGACTAAAAAACAACAAATACACTTCAGAATTAAACTACTTCACAGTTCAAAGGAATTTAGCAGATGCATATAATAAATCCATCAACATATATGGAATATACATTGTTCTTATGAACCCACAGAATATTCTCTAAAATATATTACATTCTAGGCCACAAAACAAGTCTTAACATATTCAAAACAACCAAATATTTTTTGTACCTTATAAGAACACAGCAGCATGAGACTATAAATTAATAGTTTCTAGAACTACAGAATCTATATAAATATTTGAAGATAGAACAATATAGCAAAAAAAGTGAAATGTATGTCATTGAAAAAATCAGGGAGGAAAAAAAAATTGAATCCTCAAGTCAAATGAAAGTACCAGAAGCCTTTCATGAAATAAAGCAGCATCTACATTTTGAAAGATAGGCAGGGGTAGGGTTTGGTAAGAGTCAGACCCTTGAGGGGAAGGGTTCCACACTACCATGTTCCTCTCTTGCCATAGCCATTACGGTCATGAACTTACAACTGCAGTCATGTACACAGGGCCAACATAAGGCTGGCCTTGCCAACAACTAGTTTCTGCTCCTTAATGCTGAGCACCACATACCATTGAAAGAGTCTGGGAAAGGTGAGAAAGGGAAAAATCATGTCTTCAGCTGAGGTCATCTTCAGAGCCCATCAGTAGTAGATGCAATGAAATGACCTAGGTTCATAGTCAGACAGTCAGCCTGGGTGAAAATCAGAAGTCAGGAAAGGAAAGGATGAGACCTGACGGCAAGACAGAGATTTATAGGGAAGGAAAAGATAGACAGAGATAAAGAGACTAGACATGACTGTGAGGGGTCAGTTTATACTATATTAAAAGGAAAATGTTAAAGAAAAATGTACTTCATAAAAACATCTCGTGAACCAGAGAATTCAACAAAACACACATTCTTAGCAATCTATTTGAAAAGGAAGATGTGAAGTCCACACCGGTATTCCAGAGGTATTCATCACAAAACTAAAAAGAAAAAAAAAAAAAAAAATCAAAATTCACACGGAAGCAAAAAAGACTCTGAGCAGTGTAAACAATTTTAAACAGAAAGAACAATGCTCGAATTTGAATTATACTGCAAAGCCATAGTAAAACAATCTATGTGACATGTCACAGACCAAAACAATAGAGCATGCTTGTGGAAAATACACACTTCAGTACCATTCTCTTCTTTCATGGGTTGAGTCTCCTCCTATGTCTTTCTATTGTTGATCCCACTCCTGTCCCTCCAGTATTTTTCTTCAAAACTTATCTTGATGATCCATAGAAAGGCTAGCCTACCCATAACTCTACTAACAACCTTGTCCCCCACCAAAGCACACTAACTTCTTCCCAAAGTGCAGTACATATCTCAACTCCATTTTAAGTTACTTTAGAAAGATAATTATTGCCATCTTTCCATTAATATATTGAAAATAATTTCTATACTTGTATGTTAGAATTTTTATTTTTATTTTTTCTAATTTTAATTCAAGATGACTTCTCTCTAAACTAACATCCATAGAAAGTGATTAAAGGGAAAGTGTACTCATACTGATGGAAAAAGACCAACTCACCAGGCTCTCCCTTCTCTCCTCTCACTATCTCATGCCCAATAAGCTTACTGTACTGTATCCAATTAAGGCAATTTTATGGGACTCATAGCCAAAGAACTACAAGCAACCAAGGATTATTGAGAACAAGAGAAATAGTCTTCCCCAACAAAGAATCTCCCAACTGGCTGTCCAATATCAAATGGTTGGTCTTCAAATTATATACATAAAAATCAACATTATACAGACTGAACAGGTTTTACTTGTATATTTAAGAATATATAACAACAATTATATTAAAGAGACCATGAATTTGAAAGATTGAAAGGGAGGGGACATGAAAGATGTTTGAGGGAAGGAGAGGGGAAATGATACAAGTATATTTTAATTTCAAAAAATAAATAAATAATTCAAAAAGAGGTAATAGGAAAAGCAGAAACTGACTTCTATTGCTCATCAATATTTAAATGCACCTTTAGTCCATAAAGCAAGTTTCACTATGCACATTCTCTCTTAGAGCAAAGGGATCTACCCAGGTGCTCTGAAGTTCTAAAACGGTGTATACTCAAAAATATTATTTTTAATAGGAATGAGAGAGAGGACATCATATCTTACCTAATGAAAATGGCAATAGATGAAAAAAAAATACTATCGCTGGAGGCTAGGGTACAACTTCTTAGAATAATTTGGAAATTAAGGGTGGACAAGAATATTTGTCTTACCCCCCAAGCCCCAGGAGCCAACACAATCTGTCTATTTTTTAAAGAAAATTATAGTGTGTCACTGCATATAAAAGCAGGTAGATAACTGATGTTGGTTTTTTGTGCATCATGTATGCCTGCGAGCATGTTTATGTGTGTATGTGTGTATGAAAATGAGTAAGCACATATGTGGACATGTTTATGGAAGAGAGACACCAATCGGCTATGTATCTCTATTGCTTTCTACCTCACTTTTGGAGACAAGGTCTCTCAATGACCCTGAAGTGCACTGACTTGACAAGCCCACAAGCCCCAGGGACACTCCTTTTCCTGCCTTCCCAGTGTATGCACTGCCACATGTGACCTTTCACATGGTGCAAAGGATCCTCAGGCTTGCACACGAAGCACATTAACAACTGAGCCTCCTCTTCAGCCAAGATAATTCTTTTGTTTAGAAATATTTTCAACAGAATGGTGCTTTAAGGGTCTAGGATAGCAACAGCCTTTTTGACTGCCTTTATGTAATTTCTGTAATTAAACACTCTCATGATGCTGAGGTTTCAGCAGAACAAGAAACATTCATTAATATTTAACAGTACTATAGCACTACAAATGGTTACAGTGCTCTACAGTAAATAAAATCACATCTGAAAATGTTGCTATTTAAGACAATTGTCACATAGAAATATCCTTACAACTTGTAATAACCTCCTCAGGGAAGCAGCCCAAAGTCCTATCACTTAAAACAGTAGCATGCAAAACAGAGTGCTGAGAAGTGTTCTATAAAATACAAGCTGGTCCTGATGAGACAAGGCTCAAACTTCCCCAGGAGGAGCTTTATTCTCTAATTGAGATGATGCTAGAATATCTCAAGTGAGCTTCCTAACACCCTCCTCAAGGTGTCTATCTCCCTCGGTGGTACCATCATTCTGTTGAGTTTACCGATAGTCAGCAGTAAGCGTGACATATGGGAAATTAATGCTCTCTCTTCTCTTCCCTACTGCCTTCTTGAAGCATGGTCTGTTCCTTGAGTCCATCCAGCAGGACGTCCCTGGAACATCAAGGTTTACCCATGATGACATTTTCCATAGCAGAGCTTCTCACTATCTTCTCTTCTTTATTGAATAAGGCTTGCAAACCAGAGCAGTGGTGTACTAAGGGGCCATATATATATACATATATATATATATCTGTGTATGTGTGTGTGATGGTTCTCCTCATGTGCCCACATTTTAATTATTTCATTGTCATTCAATATTCTATCATTTCTTAAACAGGTATAAAAGGGTGGCCTTGCAAAACTTGTCGTGTGGTGAAGACATCCTTGAAATAGTGTAAAACCCGACCCTGATCCCATCTTTTAAAGAATCTATTAGGAAGAAATAATGTTGTCAGGTCCCTCCAAAGATTGTATCTATCAAGCCCAGACCTGGATAAAGCAAATGCTCACCTGATGCCTTTCTCACAGCTTGTACAGGTTTATGAGTCTGGAGCATGTTACAAATTTGTCTTCATTCAGGTGAATGCTACTACATTTGTCACAGTGTGTAGTAGTACAAATTCCAAGGGCAAGTAGGGACCAAAGGGATGTAATTAAGAATGACAGCATTTAAGAGAACTGGAGAGATCTAAGTCTCCATCTGTCCACTCACATTTCTACCTTTATCCTATCTGCATTTTATATATCTGCACCTGGTTAAGACATAAGGTCCACATCTGAGGTTCAGTAGTCAGAAACAAACAAGAAAGAATAATGGTAAAATGAGAAAAGGAATATTTGTAGCCATATGTTTAAAGTTGAAAGATGTTTATGGTACATTATGCTGGTATAGAATAAATGTGATGAACATTTTTGCATATTTATATGTGTATAGCATGTGTGCATGTATGTCTATGTGTGTGTTCACTGTGTATGTAGTTCATGTGTGTACATATATGTGGCAAGAAGTTGGCCAAAGGTATCTTTCTTAATTGCTCTCCCTTTTATAGATTGAGACAGGGTCTCTCACTGGTAGATTCAGCTAGTCTGGCCAGCAATCTTATCCTGGGAATCCTTTCTCTGCCTCCTGTTCTGAGGCTACAGGCAAGCCTCCAAATTCACCCAGATTTTAAGTGCATTTTTGGTACTGGAGTTTAGGTCCTTGGATCTGTGGGACAAGTATTTTACTCTCTGAAACTTTTCCCACAGACCAAATAACGGTATTTTAAATGTGTATCTCATACAAATTGGGCTTCATGTACCATAAAATGAAAGAAAGAGGAGGAGGGCTGAGGAGCCAGTGTGGTGCAAGAGTGGTGTCAAGATGTTCCAAACCCTGGAAACCTCATCCTGAGATCCACTAGAGGGGGATGGCTCCCTTCCTGTCCCTGGCCTGCATGCCAGAGTTCATGTAGCCATGTGCCCCCACCCTTGCCCTCCTGAGGAGGTCAGATAGCCCAACAGCCAGGTTAAACTTCCTTTCCAGCAGCACTTGGAAATCCTCCTTATGTAAATGAGCCATCCTCAGCACCCTGTCCTCTCCCCCACTCACCCCTTAGCCTCTACTCACATTCAAAGGCTTAACAGACTTTATTCTTCCCAGTTAAAAGTGCTGTCTCACTGAAGCTGTCTCCAGAGAAGTCTATTTCTTGCATACTCACTGCTAACTGGGATCCTGCACTGCACTCACCCACACCAGGCTGAGTTTCCCTCGCTCTAGCCCCAGGAGGAAGCAGGCATAAGGTGGAGAAAGAAAAAGAGGGACAGAGGGAGAGGGACAGAGAGAGAGAGAGAGAGAGAGAGAGAGAGAGAGAGAGAGAGAGAGAGAGAGAGAGAGAGAGACAGACAGACAGACAGACAGACAGAGAGAGACAGAGAGATAGAGACAGAGACCGAGAGACAGAGAGAGAGAGACGGGGAGAGAGACAGAGAGAGAGACAGAGAGACAGAGAGAGAGACAGAGAGAGGGAAAATACAAAAGTTCGGGGTGCCAGGGAGGTAGGGGAGATCCGAGCAGAGATAGGGTTAAGTATTAAGGGGTTTAATATGATCAAAATATGTTATGTGAAATTCTCAAAGGAAGAAATAATTACATAGGAATTTCTACATATTAAAAACTAAATAAATTTACTTTCCCTGAAAATGTTAAAATAAACATAAAGAAAAACTACTGAACTATGTAATTGTAATTGTAGTACTGAGTAACATGCAAACTGTAATATGCTCACAAAGATTATATCAGTTTCTTTGTAAAAATGTGTTTTGCAAAGTTGTGATTGTTACTAAAATCATTTTTCATAAGGGTGTCTTATCCACAGCCATGGATTGCTGCAGCTCAGTTCTACCTCATACCAAAAAGCAGGCTGCCATCTGTCATCTGATCAGTATTCCCCGAGACTAGCTAATCTGACTTATGCTTATGGTCAGCCATTTGTCAAGTACCAGGTACAGCACAGAACTTTATGTCCCGTTGCCTCTGACTTACGTTTTGTGTTTGACAAGCGAGCCCTGGGGATGTACGTGAGCTTTCTGCCTTACCCAATGCCTATTCAGCATGCATTCTAGAATTGAGAGCATTATTTCAGTTCTCATGTTTCCGGGTTGCAGGAACCAAATGGCTCAATCATTTACTCCACAGTGATGTGTCTGACAAGCCGAAGATGGGGATGACACCCACATCCTGGCCTTTACATTCCTCCTGTACATGAAATTAAAATCTGAAACAGTGAGAAAAAATTTTGTGTGTGTGTGTGGGATTTCATTGTGAGCTGGGTCGAGGTGTTTGAAGGGACACAGATGTAATTGTAGTGGACAATTATTATTTAAAAATTGATTTTCTCTAAGCAGAGTCTCTGTGCTCTGATTCTCCAACAGATGCCCGTCAGTTTCACTGACAAAAGCAGTTATAGGTTTTAGAGAAGATTCAACAAAAGCAGAGATGGATGAATGCATGATTTTTCAGCTGTGAACATCACTTATAATTATCTGTCTTTGATTAAAAAATCATTACTTCTGAAGCAGAGATGGGTTTTAAGTCCCAAATGTGGAATTAAAAAAAAAACCAGTACCAGAAGTGATGGAAATAATAAGTGGGAAAACAGGACAGGAAAGGGGAAAGAGGAAGGAAGAGGAGTTTGAAGTTGTATGAAGTCATTTCTGCATTTTCCTTTTCCAGCTTCGTCTCAGCACCAAGCAAAAACGTCTCATTAATTTCCACATTTAGACTCTGATTCTGAGTGTAAAAGTAAATTACTCTTTTGGGCCTTTTATCTCCACTTCTACCAGTGACAGAAATGAAAGAGATGAAATATTTCATGCAATTAAGCATTGTATGTTATTATGTGTCTTGGTGTGAACACTGCCTCAGCAGCTTAGAGGGAAGAGAAAGAATAGAAAGGCAAGGGCTGAGCAGTCAGCATGGGGGCACGATGGCTAGGCTGCTGGATGCCTGTTTGTGGTCTGTTCCTCCCCAAATCTCTCAAGAACTGGAGTCTGCACAGGCCTTGGAGGCAGCAATGCTGAAAATGATGCCTGCAGCTTCCGTGTATGTTTTCCCTGTGGGATGCTCGGACTTCCTCTCCTTGTCATGATAACAAGGAACTAGCGTGGTCTTCTGTATAGGCTCAAACTAGGAAAATGATGGCCAATTTTGAACTTAATATTGAAAGAGTTTAAAGAGTATGAAAATAGCATGCATTTACCATAACTTTAGCCAACATGGAAAATCTGTATCGTAGGCATTTATGTTTCTTTCGCAAGTTCAAAACATAGGCAATTTCTTTTAGGGCTTTCATTTCAAATGTACATGCTTTACCTCTGTCCCTAACTGTGCAGCATTCTTTCTATCCCCAGGGACCCAGACACATTATCCACGCAATTCTTCTCCTGAGGTCCTCCTACGCTGATGCTGACTGTAAGCTTTCACAAGCTTCTATGTATGACACTTGTGTTACCAGAGATGCGGATGGAGCCATATGATAATGTGTGCACATTCCCCAGCCATCGATATCATCTTTAAAACAGCCCTGTGGCTATTTGTCATTCTCATTTTACAGATGAAAACATCAAGGCTAACAGAGAAAAGCGATGTAACTATCAACGAAAGCCCCAAGGGGAATGATGGAGGCTTATTCTGAATGACAGTTTTTTGACCTAAGAGAGGCATTCAGACAAATTTCTATTTGAAGCAGTTTTAAAAGCTGACACTGGATACCATTCCCATATGTTTCTATAATAAAACATGCTCAAATCTGCATAGGAGCATGCTCCTGTGTCCACAGTTGAAACTATCAGTATTTTATTTGAATGCATATATGGAAAAAAACTTTTATTTTACAACCTAAAATCAGCTGGTTAAAAGCTGTTAGGATCTTTAAGGATGTATTATAAAGAAGGGAAATTTTGTCACTCATGGTGGCCCATGCCTTTAATCCCAACACTCCAGAGGCAGAAGCAAGTAGATCGCTAGCATTAAGACCAGCCTGACCTATAACATCCAGGGCTACACAAAGAAACCCTGCCTTAAAAAATAAAATAATGAAATAAAATAAAAACATGCGGAGGAGTATTTTGATATATAGAAGAGAAATTAAGAAATAATCTTGTTGTTCATAGTCCTCAGAAGAATAATAAAGCAATGTCTGCTATTGCTGGATGGTTTTTATAGTGCTAGACGGTGCTAGGCATGCTACCTAAGAAGATCATATAAATTACATCCACCTATGACACCAGTGAGCTACAATAATCACTCACTTTGCAAGACATACCTACTGGTACAATACTGGCACATACATCATGGGAGTAACCATGCATTTTCTAACCGGATTTAAGTCCCACTCTATAATAAGAAGCTCATACCTTGCACTATTATTAACAAGAACAGCTTATGGCTAGACTTTACATAGGCTTGGGGGGGGGCAGAAGGGTGGAAGATACCAAGTACTGTTATTTTCCCAAATGGACAGAATATTAAACTTATTCCTAGTATGACATAGTTTTACCTATAAATCAATGAGAAGCCTCTATTTGTAGTAGATGGTGATTAGCACAGAGACCCACAACTGACAAAGGGGAAGAATATTCAGGCCTAAATAAAATGTTTATACTGTACGAATCCTCCCAAGGAACAGGGAGCATTGTGGAAGAGGGGTCAGAAAAAATGTAAGAACCAGAGTCAACTGATGAAAAGAAATAAAAGCTGTGTTTGAACACAGCCAGGCAGGTGCATATATGGACTCACAGTGAGTGCAACGGAATACACAAGGCTGTGCAAATCCAAGCCACACCAAACCCCAGCAATGGAAGCCAAGTTGGACACACAACTAACTATGGAGCTTTTGGAGCTGCTGGAGCAAGAAGAGACAATTTTCGCTAAGAGCATTGCCCCTGCTAAGTCCATCATGCCCAGGTGAAGGACACATGTCCAATCAGCACAAACTGGTCTTTTTTCTTTTTTAAATAAATAATACACAAAGCTGGGTGGGCAGGGATGGTGGGTGTGTCTAGGAAAAATTTGAGGAGTAAATATGATCAACACATTTTATATAAAGCTGTCTCAAAGAACTAATAAATTATTTTTAATTAATTAAAAACAACCCAGGGACGTTCAGGTAACCAGCATGGTACTAGTTTTTTGTTTGCTTGTTTGTTTGTTTAACTTATAAAACTTGTTGGAATTTGGTCTGATGTACTTTGATGATAATTACTACCTCTGTGCCCCAAGACTGCTCTATTACCTTGCCTGAGGACCTTCCTGTTCTACCAATAAAGGGCCATCACATGTGGGCAGGGCAAATAGGATAGGTGTGGCTAAGGATCCAGGGGCTTTAGGACCCAGAGAGAATATTGGGAAAGAGAGAGCCTGGAGGAGAGGAGAGGGAGAAGAAGGCTGCATTGTGTTAGGCAGGAAGAAGCCCATGGCATGGTGGATGGAGATTTGGCCCAGAGGAAGAGAATTAGCAAGTGTTTGGGATTATGGGTGGGAGGTAGCTCCATAGAAATTACTAGAAGCAGATGGCATGGGATTGGGGCAGGTACCCTATACCTGCTCCAATAGGGGATGTAGTTTAGAAGATTAATATCTGCCCTGCCCTTGGTTAATTAAGGCTATTTTAAAACTCACAGGTGTCTGTGTCTCATTGATTGCTAGCAGGTTGGGAAAAACTGCCATAATAATAATTATAGGCCTAATAATAAACATTATTAGGCCATACTGATAAATTGATTCAACAAAAACTTACAATTTTGCAAGTCAACTCTTCACATGAATGAACACAGCATGACAGAGAGAGTTTCGGAATACCCTGAATGTCTTAGGAAAATAATATAATTTGGATTGTTTTTCTCTTGGTATATATTAGTATTCAATACCTGATTCTCTTATAAGTAATCAGGAAATTAAAAGAATACAAATGCCCCATAAAAGTGGCAGATGAATATTACAAGGGCATAATTATAGCAATTGATTCTTATGTAAGCCAGGAGAAAGTGGAGTAATAAATTCTACAATCATTGAAAATGTTATCAGTTAAGGGGTGATTTTGATTTTAGCAGCTGATTAAAACTATTTAAGTCATAAGTATATGCCACTGGGCTAGTTTTCCCTTGAAATAAAAGTGATGGCACAGATTAAATTTAAAATTTGCTGGCAAACATGCTATTTAGCATCACTTCAATGTGAAAACACTGGGAACGGTTTAACAACTCAGGGCATAACATTCCGAAACTGCTGAACAGTTTCTGAAGAGAAAGGGAAGACGATGAGGCAGGTAGTAGCTCATTGATCACAGTCTGCCTAGAAGTTGACAGATATCTTAGTAGCAGGCACTAAAATGCATTTTGCTTTCTCATCTCCAGGGAAGCAGAGTGAGCCCACGAGTATTTCTTGCAAAAAAAAAAAAAAAAAAAAAAAAAAACTGAAACTCTCACCAGCAGAGTAGCTATAGGTAACAGGAGAGGGCTGTGCACCTAGGTGGAGTAGATATAAGTAGTTAAAAAGCAAGATTACAGCCCATGGAAGAGTCTAAGAAATGAAGCAAGAATTTGAATCAAATGGCACTGCATCTTTATATATCCCATCTGTCTGGGTAGGGCAGAAAAATAACGGGACATGCTGCTTAAGAAACATTTTTCTACTATGTTCTGGGTGGAGTATCAAAGCGAATCGAACCCCTGGTTATTCTAAAAGGGATCAAAAGGAAAGGGCCGTGTGGGCACAGAATTTTGCCTTTGCTTCCCCAAGTGGAGTATGCTAATCAAAGTCACTTAAGATCAACACCGCCTCTTGGCATGTTATTGCCCTTTTCTTCCTACTTTAGAGATGAGTTGGACACTGACAGGGCCCAAAAATATGAGTCATTATGGAAGCAAAATGTAGCAATGGTGGCAGTGACACTGACCTGGGTAGCAACCACAGGTAGCACAGTGCTTTAAAGATTGTTTTCAAGCAAAACCTCAATTATGACTCCCAGATGGGCATAAAAGGCCATGAGTCAGATATTTTATTTTACTTATAACACACACACACACACACACACACACACACACACACACAAAAAAAAAAAAAAAAAAAAAAAAAAAAAAACCAGGCAGATGACTTGAACAGTCCATGGAATATTGCAAAAGGCTTCTTTTATGTGGAGTTTTTAAACTGAAAATTGATATGGGGTTGGGGGGGGTTGAGGGAGGGGGGAGTGTGAGGAGATAACCCAGTTTGTAACTTGTTTGTATAAGGACGTGGGTTGAACCCTACAACCCTTGTAATAAGAGCCGGCCATGGAGACGAGTGAGACAGGTGAAGCCATGGTCCCCTTGTTAGACAATTATGCCTACTTTATGAGTTCCAGGACAATGAGAGAACCATTCTTAATTTTTTTAAGTGACTATGAGTGTTGAAATGTAGGTAAGCCCATCTTAGGGATGGGAAAATTGGAAGGGAGCTAGCCAAGGTGTCACAGCACAAGGTGAGTGTAGAAACACAAGTAAGCCCATCTTAGGGATGGGAGAATTGGAAGCCAAGGTGTCACAGCAAGGGGTGCGTTTGCTTGTTCACAGACAAGAGAGATTTTTAAATGCTCTCGTTCATCCATGATGTAAAGTTACAAAAGAACTCCCACTAAATTAGAGTCGGATAACAATCAAAGCTTTAGAATCAAGTAATGAGTGAAGAAACTATAGCACAGTGTTTCCTAACCTTCCTGATGCTGCCACCCTTTAATGCAGTTCTTCACGCTGTGCTGACACCCAGCCATGAAATTATTTCTTTGCTACTTCATAACTGAAATTTTGCTATGTTATGAATTTTAACTATGTTATGAATAACTGCATTATGAATTTTGCTATGTTGTGAGTCATAATACAAATATCCCATATGCAGAATATCGAATATGTGACTCCTGGGAAAACGTTGTTTGACCCCAAAGGGGTCACAACCCACAGGTCAAGAACCACTACTACTACAGACACTACCTAATTACCCCTTGGATTACGAATTCCCTCCTATCTCAGTGAATTATTTTGAGCCCAATCCATACCCTTGATTTCCTTAGAAATCAGTATGAATTCCACAGTGGACTCACTTGTATATCCTGTCACAGACATTATTACCCTGGTCACCAGTTGTCCTTCTTTGCATCAGAAATCAGACTTACATTGTTTTCAGAGGCACAATTTTCCCACTTGAAGATGAGGTAGCTCAGTGATTAAACTGTAGACAGTAGACAGTAGACAGGCATTCGCTGATCATTCTGCATGATTCGACCCCAGTGTGTCAGAAACATAATTTGATTAACATCGATATTCTCTGGGGAAATGATGAAGCCTGTTTGTAAGGCAGTCAAACTTGGTTCTAATATCCAAAGAAGCTTGTCTAGTCCCTGTATGTGACTATAAAGGGATGTCCATAATGTTTTCTAAAAATGAAAATAAGTATGTTTAAAATCGCAAGAGAAGCATATGGGACTCAATTTCCATTGCTATTTTTTTCCTAGATTTTTTTTTTTGTCTCATTTAGGGAAAAGGAAAGAGGTGGGAGGAATGAATAATGTTCTTTTTGCATCTTTTTCTTTTTCTTTATGACACTGTGGAAGAATGGTCTGTTTCCTTTCATCTGTTGAGCATTACGCTGAAACCACAAAGCAGGTTTCACGTAAAATTACCCTCCATTACTTTCTTGCAGGAGCTTCACTTCCCTGAGCATCATCCTCACCCTCAGCTCTGTGCCTGGCATAGAGTGGGTGTGCTGCCAATGATCAGCCAAAGCCAGCCGATTCGCTCCTCCTGCACCTGCCCTCGCCTTGCCTCTGCTCCTGATCTCACGCCTCACAGTCCTATACCTGCGGCTTTGGTCCATTCACAAAACTCCACAGCTGGCCATACATTCTTTGACTTTACCCACTGCTTTTCTCTCAGACCGGAAATCAACTCTTACTGTCCTGGTTCTGCAGTCACAAAGCAGCTCTCTAACTCAGGTCTCAGGCCCTCAACTAACAGTTCTCAGCTCTAAGCACTCTGCACTCTTGCAAAGGGGAGATGTGTTCCAAGTCATCTGAAGAGAAGTTGTAACTGACAGATTTCCCTGACCCAATAAACTAAATAGAGTCCCAGAAAGCTTCAAAAGTGAAGAGAGAAATATGTGTTACCCTGCTAATGGCTTCCCAGTGTCTACGTATAGACTCTGGTTCAACACGTGAGAGTGTAACTGGCCACTTTGCAGAAAAAGAAAGAGTGAATAAAGTCAGAGCTATGCTTCTGATTGGTGACCTCTCTCTTTTTCTCCATCACACTAAACAACATGCTCCCCACTGTGACCAACCTTCTCATCCACTTCCTCCCATCCCTTCCCATCCCAACTGCATCATTCACAACTCTGTGGGTAAGAAGAGAGAGGCAGGCATTTGCATTGCAAACAGTTTATTCTGGTTGCTTTTTCAGAACTCCAACAGACAGTTTCACTGTCTGCTCCTACTTAGGAAGATCTCTGTTGAATGTGGCAGATGCACACTTCTGCAGACAGAAAACCTGAAACTTAAAGCACGCAATCTCTTTTATGACCACGTCAGGCTCCACACTTTCATAAGCTTCTTCTAATATATAACATTCATGCATATTTCATATCTTTCAATTTTACATAACTTGTGAGGTTTTTTTTTTTTATTGAAACATACCTGAGCCAGGGCACAGGATAGCACTGTGTACAGAGTTAGAGTTGGTAAATACAAACGCTACTTGTGAAAGCCCCTGTTGTTGTAGTGTGAGCCTAACAACAGTGGGAGGCTAGCACAGTAGCCTTCACTACTGGGTCATTAACCTTGGCTCTTCCTGTCACTAGGATTCTTAATCATTAGCTCCTTTCATGTCTTAAACATTTACTTAAATACATTTCGGTTTTGTGTAGAGTCCTGGGTAGGAGTGACGAGAAAGAACAACTGAGCACAATTTCATCTTAGATCCCCCCCCCCTTTTTTTTTCCAAAAGTGCACTTTAATATGACAGCTAGTCTTAAATGAGTTTTAAAGGATGACGATTTGACCTGGAATAAAAACACAAGCTGTATTAGATACTTGCAGATACACCGTTAAAGTGAAACAGCCATTATCGTTTGTACATTAACAGAGGGCAGAATGCCATCCCCTTTCATTTCTCCAGTAAATCAAATTGCATTATTCATTAGCACTGAATGTTTCCAACTGCCCTGCTCCCCACACACCATTACCTCATCTTAAACAAGGATTGGTTTTGTCTCTTCTAAAAATAACCTCTCCCATACACTAAGCTTCTAAAAGTTAAGAGTTTGCAAAAGTTAATTTCTGTGATTAGAAAAACTAAGTCTCTGGCTTAGGATCAGACTGCGAAGACAATAAATGAGCAATTAAAAGGCATCTCTTTGCATTGTTTTCCATTTCTCCCATTTGTCACTGCCTGTAGAATTTTAGAACTAAATAACTCTTGGATGTCAAGTTAGCAAGGGATGAACCTCAGCGAACTCTTCAAAGGTAGCAACTAACAGAACATTGAAAGTACAGTGCTGGGGAGACCGAGCAGCAGTTAATACCACTTGCTGCTTAGTTCCCAGAATGTACATGGTAGCTCACAACCATCTGTGTAACTTCAGTTCTAGGGGATCCACTCTTCTGACCTCTGGAAGACACAAATCACATATGTGGTGTACATATACACATGTATTTGGTCAAATGAATGCAGGTATCAAAGAACCTTCTTAATCTATAGCTGCATATTTACATATTTGAGGTTTAGCAGATGCTTAGGTAATGCCCAACATCTTGAGATCACTAATACATACAACCATACAAAAATATGTACATACATTCACACACACACACACACACACACACACACACACACACGAACCACCAACATGCACTTCAAACATATACCCATAGAGGGAGGGAGGAATGGATGGATGGAAAAAAAGAGGGAGATGAAAGAGACAGAAAGATTGACATAAGAGGTATTTTTCTTATCATGCCAGACTTCCAGGAACTAAAGTCCGGCACTCCATGTAGAGTCCCATCTCCCATTTTCTACTTGCCGCAATTTGTATCAGCTGTTTCACTTTTCATTAACAGGATCTCATCAGATCCACATCAAAAGGGAAGATGCATTGTTTCCATTACCATTTATTGCACTATTTGTTTCATTTAGGAAAATGTGCTTAGTCCATGACCTTAAATTACAAAGCAAGAACAGGATTCTGGAGTTCACAGTCCATATTTCCTCTCCCATCTCTTCCCTTTGTCAGAAGAGAAATCACTCTGAGTCTACTTATAAGACAAACTGTTTCCATTTGCACCAGCAGATGCTTTCCTCTTGCAAACAATAACTTAGCTTCAGGGACGTCTGAACCATTCTTTCTTTTTCAAATCAGGCTGTAGCCTCAAGATTGCACCTCATTCATTTGGGTCTTACAAACTCCGTCGTGAACAGAGCTCATATTTACTTCTGCCAAATGAAAATGGGATTGCTCAAGTGTGACAATATGGGGACATTTTGATGTCAACAACTGACATCAGAATTCCTCCTCAGAAAACAACTGGCTCTGAGTGAAATGCACTGGGGTGGCAGAGCTCTGTCTATTGGCCAGGTAATATTTGGCAGGTGGCACGTGAATCAGACAGCATGAGGGAAAAAGTTGGAGTATTTGGGCATTTCAGGAAGGAGAAAAGAGAAAGGGAAAGGAGAGAGGAAAAGAGAAGAAGGAATCTACTTGTGGGCAGAAAACCGCCCTGTTAGGCCACTTGCTCCTTTGTCAGTTGTAAATGAGTCAATAAAACTAGTAGAGGTTGAAAACTGATTGTTGTTGATGTTTTTTTTTTTTTTTTAATTTAAATTTTTACTGTAGAAACTAAATGTTTCTATATTGTTTTTTTATCTCGTGGGCCATGCTACTGGTCATCTAAGTGTGGTCTGAGATATAAGTTGGTACCCCCACCTCTCCAGAAAATTGGAAGAAAGACCATCTTTAAGTACAATGGCCATTTTACCTCAACCTTCACTTCGCAGTAGACTCAAGCACACACCCAGCCATTTTATCCCAAGTAAAGGTCTCTCAAAGTCTGTATAGACAAGACGGACAGAGTGTATAGACCATGCTTGTAATCCAAGGATTTCTTCCCAGCACTGCTTCTGAGGCTTCATGCAACAAACAACACAGCTCTTGTCCTTGAGGAGTTTCCAAGATAGTGGTGGGAGACACAATATTATGTAGTGGAGACAGCATTATGTAAAGTGTACACTATAACGCCTTGCCTAATATGAAGTGTGGAGCTAAGAAAGAAGAGGAGGAAGTATGACTTAGGGGAAAGATGTCTATAACTACTTAGGGATGAGGATGGAAGACCAAATTATTTGTGGATGCAAACAGTGGGAGATTGGATAGATATATTTTGTTAAAATTATTTTTAAGAACTTTACATCTTCCATCTTAACGTCAAGTATAGTAAGAATAATTTCTTAATTTTCTACTATCCAGGTCTATAGAAAGTCAAATTCAATGTGCCAAGAAAAAAACTTACATAAAATTATTGTTTAATTGAATCCCTGGATGATCCTCAGGAAGACTATAAGCAGAGAGGCAAAATGGGGCAGAAAGCAAACATAGCATCTCAAGCCGGCTAATATGCCTGGAGTGTTGAAGTTGTGAAGACAGAAACTACAAGTAAAATGTGCCTATGATGCAAATTACAGAAACCCAACATTCTTTGTAGTGTGCAGTAGGTGTTGTGTACTGTTAAAACACTATTAATCACCGTTAATAATCATCATCCACTTTGGTTCATTCACTAGTTCTGATGTTTGTGCTCTGTTTAAAAGAAGTGAAGGCCTTGGGAAGAGACATTTAACTCCATAGTAAAAGCTGTTACATTCATCTCTGGTGCCTTGGTTGCCTTGAGAAAGGCATAGCTGGGCTGTATTTATGTCAGCACTGGTCATTTTGAACACTGTCTAGGTATCTTGATGAAGTTACATGACAATCACAGCTGCTTGATGCTGAAACACAGCTGCATGTCCACCCATGGCTGTCAGAGTTTGTGTGGATACTTTACTTGTTAGCCAACAATAACACTGATGAACTCTCAGCGGCATTTCAGCACTTTCAACCTAAGACCGGAAGGTAGTACTTCCTCTGGTGGTCTAACAATGGGACAGCTGTGACTGGTACAAAAGCAACAGTGCATTGATTATTGTAATAACAATCGTTCATTTTCATGAAGGTATTCTCTGATCAGTATCAACATCCATTCTCTGGCTACCTAAGCAAACTTTATGAGCCAAGCATGAGACACTTCTTCAAATACACCTCTGGTGTTACAACTTAACGCACCCCCACCCCAAAGGATTCTTTTATGCAGTCTTTCTTGTCTATTTTTGATATGTGTTGTCAGTGAAGTTAGATCGGCTGATACCTCATGGAGAGAAACCGCAGCATGGTCATGACAAAGTGGCAGAAGACATGGTAAAAAAAGAAAAAAAAAGAAAAGCACGCCTGAGGCAGGCTTTAGAAGTGGTAGACCCACAGGAGCAGCTGGCAGTTTTGACATCTGCAGAGGCACAACCCCCAAGGCACAGGAGAGCAGTGACATTGGACAGAAGCAGCAGCAAGGGTGGTGGCAGAAGGCGGCAGCATGGTAGTATGAAAGAGCAGCAGTGGCTGTGGCACTCATCAGTGACAACAGTGACAGAAGCAGAAACAGCTTCAAGGACCAAGTATCCTAGGCACTGTAGACTCAGCAGCTACTATCAGGTAGTGGAGAATTCCTGAGTTCCTAACACTACACAAGAACCATACATACAGTTTGTCACTGTAGGGCTGTAGGATGCTATACCCAAAGCCCGCACAAGAGTTGCTAACACTATAGGTGCCACTTATTGTTGCTCTCAGTATCTACTGCTGCCATTCACTGTTGTCAACATGTCAGTGCTACAAGGACCAACGCTGGTAGAGCTTCTCCTTGCTTACTCCTGCTCTCTATCTCGGTAGCCCAGACTGACCTCCATTTCTCCAGTTAGCTGAGAATGACCTTGAATTCATCTTATCCTTTTGTGTCTACTTCCAAAATACTACAGGATTACAGACACATGATACTACACTCGGTTTATACAATGATGAATATTGAATTGAAGGTGTTGTGTGTCTTAAGCAAACACTATAGAAATGGGGCCACATCTCCAATACCAGAGTTTTATAAAATAGATTCTCATCATCTGTTCTAGGCTATGGAAAGTACAGTGGGAAGATTCTTGGCAAGGAAATACAGAATGAAGCATAATTTAGCCTGACGACTCCACCACTATATGTAAAAGGAGTGGGGATAAGTCTGCTGATGTGAAGGAAGCCAACTCCATGGTTCCTGTAGGAGCAAAACCGCAAAGGTACAGTCAGGAAGTAGTATTGAAAAGAAGTTAGCCATTGTAAAAGACAAAAGCAAGCTGCTCATAAGGTGGGGCTTATATCAAGTCAACTTGGCAGATGTTTAGACACCATCTACTATATGCCCTTATTAAGGCAGATAAACTGGTTCTGAAAGGATTCATACCTGGCTGTTACCACCAGATATAGGGTAAATCCAAGTTAAAAGGAAGGGGAAATGTATTATCCTTTTTCTTCATGTACATTTTTGCTTTGGTTTTGCAGTAGTGATATGTCACTTTCATGATTTTAAAGGAGAAAAGATTCATGAATACATACATTTAAAATAATCTGTTGCATTGCAAATCAGTACAGTGAAGACCACTGGGTTTGCATGCCAAGGAGAAGAATGGCTACGAGCAAATTAAGACTCGTCCTTATCTCATCATTAAAGCAGGCCTAGGAGCATCCACAAAAGGTGTTAAGCTATTAGTCTGTGGTTTTTGAATATGGCCTCAAGTAATAAAGCTCTGTTTCAATTTAAAATGTTACATTTTTCATGCTTCTCATTAAGCCAAACTAATCTCTCTCTCCATAATTCTGAATTAGTAAGGTCAAGCTATATTAGACCTAAAAATAATTATGAACTCAATGAGTCTTCCAAGTTTCCTTTAATTACTGTGTCAGACCGGGAGCCTAAGCTCCTACCTGAGACTCATTTGGGAAACTCTGAGAGGCAGTCACTCTAGGGACCATTAGATGCCTCTGCTCTCTCACTGTGTGCAACTGCCAGCAACTCACACAGCCCATGATGAAGCACAGACAAGGGCTAATGAGCTTTCATTTCCATAGCTGTGAAATCTGGGGAGAGTTTAAGAAAATACAGTACAGTGTCCCCCGAGTAAGACATATTCCATGGATTCTATGTACCAGGGAAATGCCTTCTCACCAACGAAGGCCATTTTGTCTAGCAAACCCAGGCTTCATTCTGTCCAGAGAATCTCATCTCTTTCCATCAGGAGCTCAGCCAGAAAGTTCTACTGTTGGATCCTCAGAATGCCTGTCTAGTTACTTATACAGGAGATAGGACACAGTTATAAACAGGCAGAGCAAAGGTGCAGTGTGTCTTCTACCCCTGTATGTCAGGCCTGCATGAGAGTGAGCCCTTCTACCAAGATTCCGCCAGAGAATTAATATAGGGCCAGAAATCATCTGTGGCTTTTATCACTCAGCCCCTCACTATTATGAAAATGTTATTCTGCAAAACCAACTTTAACACACAAATAAAACATTTTCACCTTATATTTACATTTCCAAATGAAACAATAATATGCAAGTGTTCTTTGTGGAGTGTGTGTGTGTGTGTGTGTGTGTGTGTGTGTGTGTGTGTGAGAGAGAGAGAGAGAGAGAGAGAGAGAGAGAGAGAGAGAGAGAGAGAGAGAGAGAGAGACAGACAGAGAGGCAGGATGGGTGATGATGATGATCATCATCAGAATAGTCACTTCTTGTATAAAGCATGTCATAAAATAATATCAATTATTTGAATATCAATATAATTGATATCAATTATTTTAATCAATGAGTAAAGGAAAATATTCAATGAGTAAAGGAAAATATTCAATCCAAGGTTAGTGATTTTTAACAAATTGCCATAAGAAGGTACCGCCCTCTGGGCAGTGACTTTTTTCAGTATTCGTGTGGTCCCAGAAGGTGTCTCCTGCACACTGAGAAGAAGACTATCTGGGATGGAGACCACATCGCAGAGAAGATCTGACCTTTGGACAAATGCTATCTTGCTTATTGTTACATAATTGCCATGGCCCTGGATCATCGTGGAGAAGGAAGAGAAGGGATGCTGTCACTGTAAGACCGGAACTCAGAATCAGCCCAGGAGGAAACTGGGGCAGCAACACAGGCTGTAATCTGTTACCTGGGAGGCTACGCCAGGAAAGTCGGAGAGCTGAAGGCCTGGCTTGGTCTATATCTCCACAGCAGCAGTGAGAGCAAATGGAATCTATCTCAGCTGGCTGCGTGCTGGGTGCCTGGCAGGAGCTAACTAAGCACGTGAGAGAGGAAGGAGGGATGATGAGAGGGAAGGAGGCATGGGGAAAGAAAGGAAGGGGGAAGGAGAGAGGGAGAAACAGGAGGGTAGGAAGAGGAAGGGGGAAAGTAAAGATGGAAGGAAAAGAGGAAAATGTGGAACTGACTAAATGAATGGCAAGACATGAAACGTGAAAAGGACCCCACAAGGGCTATATGCAAACAGTGACTTTAAAATTATATTCTACAGAACTTTACAGTCTTCCTCTGCTTACTTTCAATGATTATTATTTCACACACACACACCACACACACACACACACACACACACACACACAGAGAGAGAGAGAGAGAGAGAGAGAGAGAGAGAGAGAGAGAGAGAGAGAGGTTAAACTGTTTCCCAGGGGCTCTGTACCCTACCTAGCCCTATGCACACTAGAGCCGTTTTGTGGTAGCTACTTTTTGTTAACCTTGACCTTACTTTCCCACAGTTCCCCTATACTTGGAATGCACTTTAAAGTTTCACTGACTCCTGAGGCGATGGTGACTCTGTGGGGCGACTCAGAAGCTTTCCCACTCCTCCCAGGGAAAGGGAGTCTTCATTGGTCCCAGTGTGGATTAGTGGGAGCCCTCTTTGCTCTGACAAATGGAAGGTGGCAGAAAAGATACCATATTGGTATTATATTCCTTAGAAGGAAGCGGCAAGCTGTCAGCACTAAACCCTGTGCAGAAGCCCCATGAGGAACAAAGAAGGCTGCCCCCTCGGAACCTCAGCGGAGCTTCTCAACAAGGGACCTGCAGCAGTCAGGTGAGAGAAGCCCTTTCAAAGGCACTGTCCAGGCCCAGAAAGCCCCTGGACAAAAGCTAACAACTTGTAGTTGGTCTTTGCTATTTTGTGGTTCTTCTTTTTCCCACTTTTTATCCCCAGTTTCACCTCCTAACAGGAGATAGGAGAGAACCAAGGATAGAAGGGATAAAAGAATTAGTCAAAGCCCTAAATTTAACCTCTCTCCCTTTGTTTCTTCTTTGATCCAGGCTGCTAACAAACCACCAACCAACCTGCCTAAACCACCAGTGTTGCCTCGCCAGGCCCTCTCATTTACGTACCGTCTAAAATGCTCCCAGAATCCCAAACATCACACAATCGCAGAAATTATCTGTAGCTGGCAAAACCACACTTCTGCTAAAGTACGTGGCAAATCATAGTCAGCTGCAATAGACTGTGGGGGTCCAAAGCAATTCCACATCCTTATACCTGATTAAAACAAAAGCACATTCTTATAATATTTCTCTGTGTGTGTTGGTGGTGTGTTTGTTTGTTTGTTTGTTTGTTTAAGAAACCAAAATTCCAGAATTCTTTAAAATGTCACTGCACCTGTGAAAACCACTGCTCTTGAGCCCTGCACAAATTACAGGTCATGAGTGAAAAGGAAATGGAAAGATTAAGGTTTCACTATTCCATGTGTGTAACATAATTGTACCATGTCTACCTCTCCTTCTCTTGTCCCCATCTCATGGCAGCTAGCTTTCCTTCTACTTTCCAGTCTGTTATTCCCTTTGATGAACTTTTATTTTCACTGAAGTTAATTAGGCTTTTGTAGGATCAAGGGTGAGGGATTATTTATAGGCACATGAGCTTGCTAGAGCAGCTGCAACCACAGGTGAAAGTACGCAGCACATTGTGTTAGGAGTTGCAGCCTTATGTGAATTGCAGTTACCTCTTCTGTTAAATTGAGCTACAATTCATCGCAGGTTAAAAAAATCACATTAAAAATGACCCTTGGGGTTTATTGAGAATTAAAATGATAAAAATGACTATGATGTCATTTATCAGCTTCAAAATGGAACAGGAAATTACACTATGTGGACATTGCAAAGTTTTCAACAGTTCCAAATGCTGCTTCACTGGCATTTAAAATACAAAGAACAGCATTTTTTTTTATTTTTCCTAAGTCGCTCCAAAATAGATAGCACAGTATTAGTCATTAATTTCATTTGCTTAAAATAATAGAAGCCCCCAATAGAATGTGGGTATAATTTTGCAAAACCATGCTCCAGTCAAGTCACAAAGTCATTTTTGAAAATATCAATGCATATACTAGATTTTCCTCTATGACAATTAATCAGGGAAATGTTATGGGAAAGATGCAAACAAAGTTAACTCAGACATTCTGGAGACTATGGAGTCATGGCTTTGTTCGGTGTAAATTGTTTCATTACGCGAAAGGGAGCAAACAAAAAGTTTGCGCCTCTGTCACTGTCATTGTAAGTCATGGACTGGTGGATAGACTGGGTTGAAAAGGATGCCTAGAAACAACACTGGAAGTTTGGTACAGACATGAGTTGAGACAGTGACTTCTGTACACTGACTATGTTTGCCAAAGCTTGGGTCTTATAGGTAGGTGGACAGGTGCAAAGGACCTCGAGGCAGTTTGGAGAAGGGAGACTGTGAAAAGAATACATTATATAAAGAAATTAATAATTTTTAAATGCAGTTGTTTACAAGTGATACCCAGTGGGGAAGGAAAAACCTAATGAGACTGTGTAGAGTAACCCATCTGCAGGGCATGCCTCCTGCTACCTGCTAGGAGCAGAGGAGTGGGGCCTAACACAAACGGCACTCTGCCTCTTTGTGTGTGTGCTTTTTTTTTGTTTTGTTTTGTTTTGTTTATGGCCTAGAGGTTTTTTGTCTTTTTTTGTTTTTGTTTTTGTGTTTGTTTGTTTGTTACCTTGGTTTTTATTTTCTTTACTTTTCTTTCTTTTGGAGAGAGAGAAAAAAACATGAAGGTGAAAGGATACCACAGGGAATAGAAAGAATATGATCAAAAATAGTATATGAAAAAATTTTAAATAATAAAATATATATTACTGAAAATATTATAATTGCATAATACACACAAAAGTGTTGTCTAAAATAAACTTAAACTTCCAGACAAGCCTGACTGACTTCTGTTAATTAGAATTTCCTACTGAGGGACACAAAGATTATCTGCATAGGTAATTTTACATGTGTGTGTGCATGCCCGCAATATATAACAAGATGAAAAATTGACAGCAGTGTCTTTGTCTGTTGCTGTGCTGGTATATTTTCTTAGACAGATGTTAAACTGAGCCAGTTAAAGAGATCACTAACTTTTCTAGAATAAGTGACCAGCAGGCAGTAGGAATCCCCAGTCTCCATTTTCTAGGGCAGGGATTACAAGTGTACTTCACCACACCTAGCATTTTAGTGGGTGTGGGGATCTGAACTCAGGTCCTTAGGTTTGTTTCTGCAAGAACTTTACCCACCAAATCATTTCCGCAACACACAAATATTAAATGGTTTTAGTGACTTATTTGCAAAGATAAATCGGTAGCTGTTGATATTCTCATTTACACAGTTGAAGACCTTATGGTACATGACGAGTATGTAAGCCAGTTTGTCTCACTTCTTGAAAAAAAATAAAATAAAATACAGCCATATCTCAAGCTTCAGTAATAGTTATTCTAGTTATTCATCGCATCTATTTTCTCTCACTCTCTCTCTCTCTCTCTCTTTTATTTTTTTTCTTTTTCTTTTCAGGGAAAATAAGCTAGGTACCTGGACTTAAAGACTATATAAGTACCTGAACATCTGAGCTTAAAACTTGATCAATGAGATAATCTTTTAGTGTTTTCCTTGGGGTGATATATAGAGGTGTTTACAAAACATTTCACTTATTAAATTAGTACTCTACTAACCAAGTTTAAACACTCGCTGGGCCAGAAAAGTGTCGCCACAGCTGCTCCGCTGGACAGTGTCTGAGCGGAAACTCCAGGCATGCTTGCTCTTGCTCCACTGATCTGAGACATTCCCTCTTGCTCACAACGTGGAGTCTTTGCCCCGCCTTAGACCCTCTGAGCAGCTCTTGAAAAGAAAATGCCATTCCCTTAAACACTATGCTTGGATGTACATTCCTCACTCCGCTGTCTCTCTTACAGATGTGTTTATTATCCAGGGCCCTCCGATGTCAAGAAGAGAAATGTTAGCTTCGATCTCCAAAACACAGAGCATAAAGCTTGGAAAACCAGGCCTCTTGCTGGAGAAAGCAGAGTGGGAGGGAAGAGAACAACTGCGTTAACCTTGGAGACATCATCACTTAACGGGTTGGCACATCAGTGACAGAGTCCACTGGCCCACTCCTTCCCCGTGCAGAGCTCACTGGAGCTTCAGGTGGAGCTAACTGGCTCCAGCAGTATTTATCGACAGAATGGCCCTGCAGAGTCCTGTGTCGTTCCTCCTCCCTTAACCACTGTATCGGAGACATCTTGCAGATAATTTTAGCTTCTCTCACATCGGAGCTTTCAAATCAGATATCTCCAACAGAGGTAGGAACACAGTGATTCTTTTCACACACCCCACCGGAAAATGCACAAGTCAACTGAGCCATATGGAGCCGAGCCTGTTATTCTTCAACACACTCTAAGATCTGCCTAGACTGACAAGGGCGATTCCCACATGCTGGGCCAAGGAAAGGGACAGGAACTCTAGGGCAAAAGAAGAAATAATAATCTTGCCTGAGTTGCCAGCTCATGACAGCTGCCCAGTGAACAGCAGTAGCCTCTGTTATCGACTCTGCAACATTTTTAGCAGTGGACAAAACAAAGTCCTCTTAGGCCTGTTTTAGTGGCACTGTCACCACACAATGCATCATTCACAGTGGGAGGAAGAATTGCTGGTTCCTGTTTCTCATGCTCCCCCACCCCACACACACACACATTCCAATGCTGCTTCTTACAGGAAGATATCTTGCAAATGGGCAAACTTGCAGCAGCAGATTGGGAGCAACAGTGCTTTTTGTGTGAAAGAGAGGATGCATAGTTTTGTATTCCTTCCACAAATCCTTGTTCACTTCCAATGGCTCCCCTGCTCCTCTAAATGCTGCCTTTGTTATCTTTGCCCTGCAAGTCACCTGATGACTCATATCTCAGATACTGTGTGAACTCTCCTGCAAACTTTACTCTCACATGTTTCTCTTACAAAATTCTAATAAACGGAAGATCGTGATAAAAGCCCACCTTTTGTCAACATTGCTCAGGGTAGGCAACGCAGGAGGACATGACTGAGAACACAAGAGCATGTTCTGCCTTCTACTTTCTTAACTGCTACTGGGTTCTTTATTACTTTCCCAACCCCCAACTCCTTGACTTTGCTCTCCCTTCACTCATCCTATCCCATCTTAGACCAAACAGTGGTCTAAGATAATAAACTCGATCACTTTTCATACCTGAAAAACACAGTATTGAAAATTTGATTGTCCAAACATTTAGATATGACTGTTTTATATTTATGTGGATGAAGGTGGAGAGATCATTATTATTGATTTCTAACAAGACGCACAAACACAACTGTAAATATGTCTACTGCACCATACTGTCTATAGAGTAAATTTTAACATGAGAATCAATTGCCTGAGGACAACCTATTCACTGTGTGGCTTGCAACATATTTTGACTTCATGTGTTCTTATACAATCATGTCTAAATCAGAAAACGGTACACGTGGATAGCTGCCATTTCATACATGCCTTCAATAAGCAACATACTTGAGTTTTAATCTAGGGTACTTTTTCATGTACCCTATGCCACTTACTTTCCCACTAGATATTTGAGATGTACTTTGCAGAAAAGAAATGCACCGTGCAGAAAAGAAATGTACCGTAGTTATGAAGACCCCCAAGAACTAGAGCTGGATAGATTTGGAGGTGACATGAGAACACCTGGGGTGTGGGGAAAATGAACGGAAATGATTGTATTGAGCATTTAGCGATAACTAAAAGTAGCAAGGAGTATTTACTTGTTAGTGTTCACTTAGGTGAAGGCCATTCTTCATAATAAGTTCTTTTGTGTTTGAAACGACTCTGAAAAAAAATTAGAATTATCCTTCCCATTTCCCACAGGACAACTGGAATACAGAAAGGTTAAGCCACCGGCACTGATAGCTAGGTTACTTGTCTAGGGTCTGAGAACTAGTTCATATGCTATGGTGACACAGACTTCTAAGACACAGGAGGACCAGGATTTGACCTCACCTGGTAATGGCCTTTGAGATCCTCGCTGTGCCATCCCGTTTGTACTTGGTGGAATCTTCTCACTAAGTCTCCAAACCATCCTAAATCTGGTGGCCACCTCTTGTTTGTGTTACTCTGTACTTTCTATGCTGAATGGCTTGTTCCCCTTTGAGATTCCCGACATCTCTTCCTGCCTATGTCAATAGCACAGCTTCATGCCATCTTTTCCGGGCCTCCAATTCCTCCCTTAGGCATCTAATCACTTCCACTGATTGAGTTCCTTCCACAAACGGCACTACCACTCTCATCCTCCTTGAGAGCCTGCCACAAGTGGTAGATAGTGGATGTTGAACGGATGGCCATACAGAAAAACCCTGTCTCAAAAAAATCTAAGTAGTAGCTTATAGGTTCCAACAGTCCGTAAGAAAAACAAAAAACAAAAACAAACAAACAAACAAACAAACTCCACAAACTATAGCACATCTACCTGAAATATGTTTGAGGGGAGTATGAGCAGTGTAATCACTAAAAAAGATTGAGTCACTGAGACCACACGTCACCTGAACTCAGGCCTCTTTGAAATTCATAGGATACCTTGCAGACTTTAAAGTAAATGATATGAAAAGGGTTCAGACCTGGTCCAGAATGTCACAGGGCACTGGCATAGAGCAGGGCATGAAGCAAAAGGTAACTAAATTAGAGGAAACCTGGAATTACATGTTAGCAGGAGAGTCTCTCTCTGTAGATTGCCGAATAGGTCATTGCTTTATCAAATTGTACTTCATTGCACCTTCCCCCTTCCTGCACAAGCAGCACGATCAACATCAATAATGGGCCTGTCTTCATATTTATGAATTGTAATTAAGCTCAGGTGAAACCGTAAGAGCTCCTTAGGGATATTTATTAGTGTTCAGAGGCACCTCAGCCTGCAGGATACCTCTGGCCAGTAGTTGAAAACAAAATTAGATAAAACATTGGCAGTGCAATGAGACTATAAATTCCCTCCAGCCCTCCTCCTGCCAGTGTATCTGAACACTACATGCTTCAAAGATGCAGGCCCAGCTTGCTGAAGATTTGTTTGTAACATGCTTGTCAGAAGGAAAGGTGTGTAAAAACAAATAACCTGTGTGTACGGAGCCAGACTCCTGCTCCCGTTCATTCACGAGGTTCAGACATCTAGAAAGAGCAAGGAAGGCTGCCAGACTGCTAGCCTTACTATAGTCACTGTAAAAAACCAGAGGGGTGCCAAAGAAAAAAGAAATAGAGATGGGGAGAGTGGAAGCGAGAAGGGGAGGGGGAGAATATGAATATATAAATTGTGATAGAATAAATGAGTTTAAGGATACCTTTGCTTAGAGCTGTAGAACACTGAAGCTCTTGGGGACATTTCTATGGCTGCCTCAAAACTCACAGAACACTGCAGAGTGTCAATGTGTGTTATGTTTTCTGTAGGAACTTATGAGAAATGCAAAGCATTGCCATCCCATTCTAAAAAGAAATATACTTAGAATGAGTGTCATCAGTGTATATTTTATAGCCCGCCAAATGATTCTGATATACAATTAAAGTTGAGGATCATTATTTATAACTACAATATATACTTATATATAATTTTATACATCAAGCACATAAAGACTTTAATCAGTATTCTCCCCTTAGCCCCTTAATGACCATTTCCTGACAGAAATAATAGTCAACATCAGAATATAATCAGAATAGCCCTCCTCTGCAGGCAACAGGAAATTAAATTAAATAACCGAGTCATGTTTTTCTACAAGGCTCTACAGTCTTCCCCTGCCCATCAGCTGATTTCTCTACAACATTCACACCCTTTTACCATGATATCTCCCGTGTGTCTAAAAATACCTGCAGAAAGGGCCACAGCCCAATCTTGTGATCTCAAGCAGGAAATGGCGCCATTCTGCAGGTAATTGTTGAGCACCTACCACACACAAGGTGTTGATCTTCCCTGAAGATATATTGGTCATAAAAATCTCTAAAGAGAAAATTTAAACACACACACACACACACACACACACATCTCTGTATATAAATTCATATATGAAGTTTAAAGTTACTTCCTACGATTTCATTGACAAGGTTTCACCTGACCAAAGAATTGACAGTATGGAGCAATTAGTAATACCAATAACTGGCAGAACAGAACCCAATGCTGAGGACAAAGAGTTGATCCTGAAATCAAATACAGTGAGTAGATGTCTTATGTTCAAAAACAACATTTAGACTTACAATTTCATAACAATATCTAAAAATAATACAGTAACGTAAAGCTAATGGAGTCTTAGCTATCTGAATGAACCATGCTTTTAAGCAATGAAGAAAAATATTTTGCAAAGAGTAGCTCTCATTATTTATTAAGACTATTTTCATGTTAGGAAAAATAGAAGTGAGGCTTTTATTTCTGTAATTTCTGACTGAAGATATGGTATTTGTAAAGATCTCTTTACTGTGTGTGTGTGTGTGTGTGTGTGTGTGTGTGTGTGTGTGTGTGTGTGTTTGTATGCTATGTTACAGGTTTACCCAGGGCCTTGACTATGCTGTGCAAGCATTTTACCACTGAACTGTGTTCTTATAACTAAGAAGCTTCTGAGTATTAGAAAACACCTATATTAAAAGACTAGTAACATGAAGTATAAATGAATATGGAAAACATCTGTCCAAAAATATCTAAAAATAAAGGAATTATAATATCCAGGAAACTACTGTTTTGTAAATCTAATAGCTAATACAGCATGAAAGGATTTAAAAAAAAAAAAGAATGACTAATATGAAATAACAAAATAACAGACAATTCAGAAGAAGGTTCACCAGATGTAGATTTACGACTTATGGAGGGAAAAAGTACATGCCAGGATACTGGATAAATAATGTCCTTTTCAATAAAAGGCTCTGAATCAACTAGAGATATCCATATTGGAAAAATGAATCCTCATCCTTAACTTAAACTATAAAAAAATCAATTTTATGCAAATTGTACATTTAAACATGAAAGACAATAAAACAAAATTTCTATGAGACAACATGGCTGTGACCTTGAAGACAAGTGTTTATTAAATGGCAAGCAAAAGGAACTAAGCATGAATGAAACAAGGTAAATTGATTTCTTTAAACCTTATCTTGTCACATCGAATGGAGGCAAGATCTGTAATATACATTATTGATAAGGTACTCATATTCAATAACATAAAGAATGCTTTGGGAATCATGGCACTTGAGGACTGAGGCAGGAGAATGGCTATGAGTTCAATGCTGTCCAATGCTACATAAAAAGACAGCCTCAAAAGCCTCTAAAGAGTAACTTTAAAATCTAAGGAAAAGAATAATGGGGAAACGGGGGGAAAGGAGTATGACAACAAAAAAGTGAAAAGGGTAAGAGATGTATTTTGATTTCATTATTATTTAAGGAAACACTGGTGAAAAACTAAGTAAAATACTCCAATCCACTACAAATAAGAAATATAAGTACATGAAAACATCGTCATCCCATCATCACTGGAGTCTTCCATCCCTGGTTTGTTAGTTAGCTCAACTTCTTGGAAAAGAGTTGCAGTACACAGCTATGCAAGACTAGGGAAATCGCAGATCTTCAAGAGGAAAACCTACAAGTACCATTTTACTAAACCAGCTTGATCGCTCACTGCATCCTAAATATCTACCCTAATATCTTACAAGGAAGCTAAGTGTAGTTCTCACCCCTCAACAAGGAAGCTAAGTGTAGTTCTCACCCCTCAACAAGGAAGCTAAGTGTAGTTCTCACCCCTCAACAAGGAAGCTTGTCTTTGCAATAGTGCGAGACCACTGCAGAAAACCACAGCCAGTTAAAACACAGAGTTGTGGAGCCCAGATGCAACAGATACATCTGTAACACTATCCTTGCACCGAAAGATGAAGGATCATTTCAGAAGATCCCGGGGCAGAAAGATTGGAAGGTCCAGAGGATCAAGGCATTTGATGTGAGACTGTGTCTCCTAGATGTTTTAGAAGCTATACCCATGAAGTCTCACCAACATAGTTGCCTAAACATGACCTGGAGAAGGATTACATCAATAGTCATGCTGATGTGGAAGGGGGAAAGCTCAAGAGGCCTTAGCCAAAGAACTACACGAATCTAAGGAATACTGGGAGTGGGAGCAATAGGGAAGGGAACAGCCATTAGGTATTCAATGACAAATGGTCAGTTCTGAAAACATGTACAAGCAGGTAACTTTATATAGACTAAGCAGGCTGTATTTAGAAATATATGTGTGTGTGTGTGTGTGTGTGTGTGTGTGTGTGTGTGTATGTATGTATGTACATGTTTGCTGATATATGTATATCAACAAAATTAAAAAGATCATGAATTGTGGACAAATGGATGGAACTAGAAAGGATCATAATGAGTGAGTTAACCCAGAAGCAGAAAGACTCACATGGTATATACTCATTTATAACTGGACACTAGCTCAAGGGGCATGTCCCATGAAAGTCTTCACTTATCAGGAAATTGGGATAGATATGAGGACATCCTTTTGGGAATCTAGGTGAGAGAAGCATGGGAGAATGGGGAAATAGAAGGATCCAGAGGGTCCTAGAAACCTACAAGAAGAACATTATGATGGGCGGATCTGGGCCCAGGAGTTCTTCTCAAACTATGGCACCAACCAAGGACAATACATGCAGTAAACATCAAA